>NC_091141.1:26398827-26698827 GCF_041381155.1 Argopecten irradians
TATAAACTATAGTAAACTTGACCCCTTTCCCAGGGGGAAACGTGAGACCCCAGGGTCATATAATTCACAATTTTTTGTAATGGACCTCAAGACCTTTCCATCTATGAAGAGTATGTGATTCTACCATTTCCAGAATTTCAGAAGAAGATTTTTGAAGTTGTAGCTTATTTGACCTATTTTGACCCCGCCCCTAAGGCCCCTGTGGGTCAGTCATGGAAAATTGGTTAATATGATTCAATGGCCATCTCATACTGATAACTCTGACAATATTTGACTCATTTCCTATTACAAATGCTCAAATAATACTCAAAAATGGGTTTTCCCTATATAAACTATAGTAAACTTAACCCCCTCCCCAGGGGGAAACTTGAGACCCCAGCGTCATATAATTCACAATTTGTAAAGGACCTTAGAACCTTTCTATCTATGAAGAGTATTTAATTCTATCATATCTGTGAGTGGAGAAGAAGATTTTTGAAATTTTAGTCAATTTTACCCCTTTTGGCCACTCCTATAGCTTCCTGGGGGGACCATATACATGTAATTCACAATTTTGATTGGCCTTATGCCTTAGAAGGTTTGTGCAAAATTTCATTGAAATTGCTTCAGCAGTTTTGGAGAAGAAGTCGAAAATGTAAATTGTTTACGGACATACGACGGACGACGCACGACTCACGACGCACGACGACGGACAAAAGGCGGTTAGAATAGGTCACTTGAAACTTCGTCTCAGGTGACCTAAAATCATAATATTAACGTCAATATTGCAGTGAAATGAGTACATATTTTCAGACCATGAAGCCAAGTTGTAGTCTCATTTCATTGTAAATTTTATAAAAGTATTATTAGCAGTTTTGAAGTAAGTTCTGCAGATAAGTTTTCACCTAAATTTAAATAAAGTACAAAAACAAGGATTTTTACAGTGTGTTATAGCTTATGATTAATCAGGGCAGCATACATTTTTGTCTGTGCTTTTGAATGATTTTCATAGCTGAATCAATCAAACCTTGGTTTAATAGATTACTGAAGAAAATATCGCATGTCAAAATTTCGGTCAGATATTGCACGCATAACTTTAGAGCAGTCATTTTGATGTTATATTGAGCAGGAAACAGGTTCCATTAAAAGTAGCTTACTGATTTTATTGAAGAGATAATGGACCAAAGTAAAAAATAGTCACTTATATGTATCCATGCTTTATTGAACAGGTAGGGCGTTAGTCTAAAAATAGACATACGTGTGTTGTGATTGAACCAATTGTAGACCATGTAATAGTAGGCAACTAAAACAGATTTTGGTTTTATTGAACACGTTGAAAAAGTATCTATGACTATATATCAGACTATGATACAGTACTTAGAGTTGCTATTTAAAAAAAAATTGTCACCTAAAAGAAATATTGACGTTTTTAAGGAACACGTATAAGGCTATTCTAAACATGGTAGATATGTTCCACACATAACAGACAATCGTCAAGTACTTAAAATGGCCTTATAAAAAGACAAATGGATGATTTTTATCGAAAAGGTATCACGTTACTTTTCTAAAAATAGACATAGGTACATGTATTTTTGATTGAACTAATTGCAGAAAAAATAATAATAACCATCGATATGTGCTCTTGATGTGTCTTCTTGCAATAATGGAAACTAGCCCTTTTGTCCTCTTCTTTTGAATCATTATTATTATTCATGTTACTTTTAACACCAATTTAAGATATCAGTACATATTTAAAGGCAACCCAACTGTATGAGCTGACTTTGTTGTGGTGATCAGAACAGACGCAATGGAATCTCTTTACACCCCGACCCAGTTCCAACGTTATTAGTTCTGCCTCGAAACCCAATTTCAGTGTTTGTATAAGGGAAAGGAGAACAGCTTCCTGTAAGATTTTACGGATCGGTAACATATCGAATTCTTTTCACCATCGGATCGCGCAAATTACAAACGTGTGTGCTTTAGTGATGGGTAGCACTTTCTAGACTAGTCAGCAAAGTTGGACTGTTCTCTTCGACACTGATTGATGGTGATTCATCATTACACAAATAGTATTACTCCCGATCTAGATAGTTATATCCGCCTCGGTAAGGAAACAGACCATATTTTATCGTCGACATTGATTTTATAGCCACGAGAGACAAATGTTATTTTGCCCCGGAGCATTTTCTGTAATTTATACGTGACAGTTAATTAATACTGTTGTAACATCTAATACTGTTTGGTATATATCAAAATGTAGCAACGAAAGGCCATCACTCAAAAAAACAACGTTGGCCTAGCTTCAAAACCGTTTGAGTTCGTAAATTCAAAGGGGCTCCTGAGGTCTGTGTAATTGTTGCCGGTGCTGACGTCGCCACAGCAACGCCTTAAATTCTATGAATCTAATGTAGATAAGATTTTAAAAACAACCCCTAAAGACAGAAGTTTTGTCAGAATTATGCAGAGTAACCGGTAACTTTCCTATGTGGGTTCGAACCTGAAACCAAATGTGAAAGACTAGTTAGTTTTAATATGCCGTAAAACAATGGCTGGTTATTAAGTATTTACTGTGTTGGTTATTTTCGAAAAAATGTTTTAATTTTTTCCAAACCCATTATACATGTATGCATGTAAGCACTTTATCTTTATGAAGTTATAAAACGTTGATCCGTTTGAAGAGCCGTGCGTTACTTCTACATGGATAAAGGAAATTTAGTGTTTGTTTCAAATGCAAACTGGGAAATGAATTTTGTCAATATGACTGGTTAATATATTGTGGAACTATCCAAATTGAAAAAAAAATGTTAAAATGTTCAACATGTTATTTTGCAAATATATGCCTTTAGTTTTCATTTCATATTTTTGCATGTCAGCAATGCTTTAATTAACAGAATTAAAATGTTTCCTTGACTAAATTCAAATCTTTTATTATGCCCAGAAATTCATTCAAAATATATATCAGGAGTGTTCTATTTTGGGTACTTGAACCTACTGAGCACAGGACTGGCACACACTTGCTTCAAAGCACTTTAATTGATTTGAGTCACGGACATATTAGTCCATAAAACTCCATTTAGCAATAATATCTTAAACATTATCTATTTAAGAATAGTCGCATGAGATGATTTCCCAGATTAGTTTTTTTAACACAATCTTTGTTTTCATATTATAGAGATATAAGACAACAGGGATTGAAAGGATTATGGAAAAATCACCACAGTTAATATTAAGTAACTTCATTGGAGTATTGGTAATTCATATTGCAAAATATAACTTTTTTGTGCCATAGAAGTATTCCAATTAAGGTAGCGTTCCATTTTGAGGTATCGGAACGTGTCTTAACAGTCATGTGATTGTTTGTGGTTAATTTAGTAGTTATTACGATTTTTGAAACCACTTTCAGCCACCAAATACGAAATATGTATTGTAATGTTCATTTCCGTCCAGGTAGCCAATTGTGTTCAGATGTAGTTTTCATAAAGAACAAGTGTAAGTATTTCCCCTTTAGTGTATTGGAAATGCATGAGTTGTTTTTGGAATGCATAGGACTAAAGTGTTGTCTACGAATTGTTATTGGCATTCTTAAGTACTTTTATAATTCGAAACACATCTGAAAATATCACTATAGTCTTTGATATTGTTTACGTCTTCCATTTCAGCATAATCTTAATGCATGTTTTAAGTTTCTTTCATGATCGAGATCAGGTTGTTTTCACATTTAATTCCATTTATTTTCAATCTGTTGATAAGTTGATTGATCGAAATAGCAAAGCCACAAGAACTTTGCCGATAGTGTATTTTTGTTTTCAGAGAGCGACCACAATAAATAAATAGCTTTATGTACTCTCTTTCTGACAGAATAGAATTCCTAAATTCTGAACAGAGAAGCCATAATGATATTCGATCCGAGGGCATACAGTATAAAATCTTTTCCCAATATTCTCCAACAAACGAAGCCATTTTGAAAACAGTAATGCTGTGACGAATCTAAAAAAAAAATACAAAAAACCCCACCAAAAACCCCAACATAAATCATAAAAAAAGCTTTTCACCGTATCATAGAAATATCATACCATTAGCCCTGGTTCTTATTTCCTCTAACTACACCAGTTCTAAGATGTAACAACCTTTGTTGGAGCAACACAGAAGAAATATTTTTCATTAACATCGTTTATTCGGCATCATTATCGATCAGTAGATCTTACAAGGCGCTTACGCAACAACATAAATTGATAGTATAAGCAATCAGTATTCAGTTTTCATCATGGAATTGAATTTTCAATCAATTTTGCTTCCAATTTGTAAATAATTTCCATTCAAATGTAGTTTAATGCACACTTCGTGACCTTTATAGAATCTGTGAATTATCCTTAATTCCGTACTCCTATTTCCTTATTGTGGATGTGTGTTAGCTTGCTAACGCCGGGGAACCTGCCAGATAACCACAGTAATGACTAGGAAATTGTTGTTTATAACCTTGCCGAGTAGAAAAATCCATGAGGTCAATACACTGAATCATGAACATGAAATGGTATAGTCCGTCAAAAGCTGTCCTATAGGTTTACAATGCTTTTATTGTCTTTCTTGAAGACTAAAATAACTCTAAAAAGCGAAAGACAGTATTTCGAAAATTTCAAATGTGGGTACTAGTATACCATGGGATGCTGTATTGAAATTGATAGATTATTACCCGTTAGTCATCTCGATACTCAAGGGGTTCCGATCTCGTACGATCTCTACACCCCCGTACTATCTCATAGTAAAACTGGAGGCAACAGAACTGGTAATTTAGTCCTTTGATGTACATGGAAAGAGCCGTATAACTATACACTGTGAATTATTTTGTGGCTTTGAAGTTGGGCGTCACTCTCTCAGTACTCTTCAAAGGAAGTCTTTTCAGGCCTGTGATTGGTGAGATATTTTTTCTCTTGAACTGCCTTCAGATTTACTATGAGAAAGTTCAGGAGTGAATATAACGACAGTAATAGTAACCCCTGGAGTACCGAGGATGCCCGTTAGTATGATGAGACTCGTCTGTACTGAATTTCGTTGAAATATGAACTATATACATAATGCGTATACGATGCCATGAATGGAGGGAATGGCAATTTGCGATTTGATACCTTGATTACTGTTAAATATATGTTTTTATAGGAACCAGACCAACGCGAACGTATACGTTATATAACATGTTACTTCCTCTACTGGGTCGCGACCAGTTACCGTGATGTACCAATTTCCGTGATTTCTGCGCAAGCTCTATCTCTCGCAAACTGTTTTGGATGTTTTTGAACAGCTTATCATGGTAGCCATGCAAGTGTTCATTCAACAACAACAACAAACATGTTCATTTGCAACCGATATTGCTAACAAATCTACGTTTTCCTTCTGAAATCAAAGTTTGCAACATTCGATCACAGTTGGGGATAGCTTGAAATCATTACTTACTTGTATATTTATCCTGAAATTTCATGAAATCATCGTTTATTTTGTTTGTCAGTCGTTTTCAAAAATCGTCTGCATTAAAGTAGGTCAAACAATGGAAGATCATGAGTATACGGCAAGTTACCGATCGGGCAAGGATGTACAGGAACGTAAAACTGAAGGTAGATTTTACCTGGTGCATACGACTTGTGTTTACTTTTTTTCGAACAAAATAAAGTTATATGTATCTATTGAATTTCATTAAGTTTTAGGTCGTCTACACCTTTGTTTGTCTATTTTACTCCTGGCCAGAGCTGAATTATGTTTTTAGTTTGTCCCTGGTCACCTATCGAACGCACCTTCAGATCCTTTTTTCCGTGATGCTTTCGATCAGTCACTGAATCCCAAAATAACCATGCATTACAATTATATCATTCTACTAAAAGATATCAAATAGATGTTGGTCGCTTTAATGAAATACAAATTAAGTTTGGGTGCAATAAGCAGGTTTTTTAAAAGCGCATTTCCTTTATATTTTAAAATCACGGTAACTGGTCCTGTAGGTATCGTCAACTGTACCAATTAGCGATGAAAATAAATGGTGTCTAGTCAAAAAACATATATATCAAAGTTTAACAACGGCTATTGTTACTGAAGTATCTTGGGCTAAAGATAATTCATGTCGATTTTCAACGACTTCTGTGCGTCGGTTTTGACAAAATCCTTAAAAAACCATCGAAAAAAGAACGGTAACTGGTCGTGACCCAGTAACTGCTTTGAAGTACAATTACATTTGAATAAGGTGTATTCCTGAATAGTCACCAGCAAAATAAATAGTCATATTAATCTCGATAATTGAATTACATATTCATAGAATTTTATAAAATATTCTTGGTTCTCTGAAGTAGTACAAAACTGAGATCATTCCGAAAAATAAAAGACATTAGAATCGACAGCAGATATACCTTTTCTAAAAATTCTTTTTTTTTATTTCGAACCATACATTCCACAAAAGTTCAATTTTGAAACTACATCAGTCGTGTATCCGACTTCTCTCAATTCGGTCACCTTCCTCAATGTCGCAAATATTGTAAACACTTTACCATTAGTCATCAGCGAACTCTCCTCTGAAGGAAATTCAATCTCCTAATTAACGTCCGAAAAATCGCAAAATTCTTATGCTAAGATTCTAAGATGCAAAACCACAATCGAGAGAGAAAATACAAAATAAGAAAAAGTAAGCAATTGTGAATAAATAAATCGACCTATCATCCAGGTGTTTTTTTCATGATATCATCGTTTACAATACAAACAAATATGGTGGTCAATCAAATGTGAATCTATACAGCATATTGCGATCTAAAACCCGATAAAAAATCTCTACTTTTCTGTAGTAACGACACCCAAATGATTGCTTTGGAAGCTTTTATGATCTTATATGAATTCATCCCCTGCCTGCAGGCAAAATTTCCATCTATTGTCCGCTCACCAGAGCGCCTTCCTCAGAAAGATTATAAGGAAATAATAAAGGTAGAAATTGTTGTTTCCAGGACAGAATTCTCTAACGCGTATTGTACGAATAGCAAATTTTACATCTAGATGTTCTAATGGGATATTTATGACTCGAGGCTAGTGCAAAATTGAAAAAAGACATCTTAAAACTCTGTTTCATCCACGCTCACTACGTCGTTGCCATTTCTGCAATTCGCCGTCAGCGACAATTATCGACCCATAAAATGAAACGTATGGATATCTATCTGGTAGGCTCTAAAATTTGACCTTCAAATCCAAGATTTAATGGAAGCATATCTCATTATGTGTCGGAAAATGGCGGTGACGTCTCCGCAAAGAACAAAATTTATCACCTATTCTTTGCATTGAAATGTATTTGAATAACCCCATAAAATATAACCTTAAATACATAGGGGTTTATTCCATATTTTGTGAAATGAGTCGTAAAACATTTTAGTTTTGCTACACTTTTATACGAAATGAATACATTTTAGATAGTTCTACTATATAATTACAAAAAATTATATGTAAATTTCGAAGACTCAACGTCAAAATGAGCTACGAGATTCCAGCGAAGGCTGCCATTTTGTCCCGTCTTTGTTTCCTGGTGTCACATTAGGACGTCGCAATAAATTTTCTGCCGGCGCCGCAAACAAAAATCGCTCCATGTGATGTTTTATTTGTGCATAGACGAAATTTATTAGATAAATTACAATGTATATGATAAATTAGTGTGTGTAAAATATAAAAATGTCGATAAATGTAAAATTTTGATTTGATGCGTTTTCACTAGCCAATGAAAGGACAATGTAATGCAGCTGTACATACGACATTCACATTTTGGACATAGTACAGCTTTACATCCGGCATTCAATAATCAAAACACGATAATCAAATCAGTATTGTTGAATGTAGAATGTCTTCAAAGAGAAAACAAAACTGATAACAAGAAAAAAGACCCCATCTAAAAAAATATGCAAATCATAACGTAGACAGAAAATTACCTTTTCCAGATTTTAATTTGACATAGATTTATACATACCCATTGGTATGAATAAAGTCATATTTCAAAGTAATTTGTAACTGCGACTTAATATGAGCATTTCCTTATGCCTAATTGCTCGGTTTTGTCAAGTCATATTCCTTTGTAGGAACGCCTACGCTTAAAGCGACCAACACTACAAGTCGCGAGTAATATCAGGTAAACAACCTTTCGCCTATTGTTTTGTCGTGATATATTAACTTTTGTGCTTAATAGAAACTTAAATAAAAGTCATTGGGTTCTTTTTAAGATAATTCAACCATTGTCTTAGATAGGGCATTACCACTCCGGGAAGATAAAAACATCAAATAGTATGACATTGTAATAATAATTTTTATATTTTCGTTGCAATGTGGTAAACATATTTCTGTCATCATTAAAAGACATATTTCCAGCAAAACACAGAGCGGAACTTCGTCTTTGGATGGCAAAGCAAACAGCATGGCTATTATAATGTCACTTTCTTGTAAATTACTATTTAGCTTAGTTGATTGCTTATTTTAAAAGTTGTAAAGTTGTACGATTTTATTGTCAATCTAATTACAAAATCTTAAATTCGATTGTTATTTTTCCGACTTTTACAACGATTTTGCTATATCTTACGTTACTGCTTGTTTTACGTTTAGAAAATAAACAACAAAATCAACTCGGTGACAAATCTTCTTTATAAAACTTAATGACATTTTTTTCTTCAATTATTTGTTCTGCCAATTCCTTTGTCAATTCTAATCGTGGTTTCAACTAAGATATTTAATCGGGAATAAACGTTACCGATATAACATGGTTTCACGCTATAATGCTTCCAATCGTATGGCACTGGCAATTGTTTCATCACTATTTGCACTTAATGTTGATTTCTTTCTTGTGAATAGAAAATTTTGAGAAATTTTTATTTCAGTCAGTCTGCAAAAAGTATAAGGCCCCGCTACACACATCGGTGTCATGTAAAATAGCATCGTGCTGAAAAAGTTAGCGCTAACAGAAATGAGCGAGCCCATTGCGTTGAGGAAATTCGTGACATAGTACGGGACACAGAATACGATACTTGTGAATCCACAGATGTAGAGAACCTTTAGGTAGGTGTAATCTTCTAATGAACTATGGAGCCTCCCGCGGTGATGTTTCATGGCTACCCCTATTCCGCACACCAGAATAACGATGTATGGCGTCACCATTGTTGTTCCTAATATGTACAGCACTGAGGACAACATATGTGTGTTGACAGCTGTAAAATCGAGCGAACATATCCCAATACCTGGAAAGGAAAATGATAATTAACAAAAAATAAATGAACCTATCGAAATACCACGAACGGAAAAAAGGATAGTTAAGACAAAAGTAAGTGAACATATCGAAAGACCTGGAACGGAAAAGAGGATAACTTAAATAGTGATTAAATTATCTAAATACTGAACAAAAATGAAACAATTTATTCTAGTGAACATATCCCAATACCCGGAACGGAAAAATGATAATTAAAAAATGTGAGTGATCCTATCGAAATACAGAAAAAAATGAAACAATTAAGTCGAGTTAACATGTGCCAATAAATGAAACGCGGAAAATGCATATCCCAATAGCTTAAGCAAGAATAAATAAAATAAACATAAAATAAATAAAAAAGGAATATATTACTCAGTTTGGAAGAGAAGGATAATTAGTGAGACTATATGAATATTTCATTTACCTTGGAAGGGAATGCACAGATAGTGAGATATTTAAGATGTTTTCACCTAATTTGGCAGGGGACTTAAATATAGTGAGATTGTATAATTTTTTTTTTCATTTACCGTTGAATTGGACGTAAATATTGCAATATTATATAAGACTATTTCACTTACCTTGGAAGGGGATATAACTGCAGTGAAATTATACACTAATATTTCACTTATCTTCGAAGGGGATGTAAATATTGTAAGACCATAAAAAATTTCACTGTTTCAAATTATTTCAAATATTTTGAACGGGATTAAATGCAATGAGATTTTAAAAGAATGTATTGCTTTACATGCAGTGGAATGGGACCTAAAACATAATTTTTTTTATCAAATTATTTCAATTACCTTGAAAGGGGACGTATATTTCTCCATATCTTGTAATGGCGTCTATATTCATATCCAAATGTACAGAAAGCAAAATATCCATACTAGTTTTGTTTTTAAAACTAGACACAATATTTCGTGAAATATCTTTCTTTAATAGCCCATTAACGTGTCCCCTCAACACCTCATCCACGGCGTCTTTGCTGTTAGCTCGAAGCACGTACATAATTTTACCCATCAGGCAACTCGACTTGGTCTTTCTCACACTTATGTCGAACTTTGACCTGATGTAGGATGACGTTAAAGAGAGCAAAAAGTCAAGGTTGTTTTGGTCTGGGCCCCGTTTATTGCATAGGAACTCTTGTGTGACTAGTGTAGCATTAATAGTGGTAGGTAATGACTCCAGGTAAGATTGATCTAAGTCTGTCTGATTGTCGCTGTATACCCATCCCATCTCCACACTCTCCGAGGAAAACGACATCAAAATGGTCATCGCACCTGTGAAAATATTCAAAATGTATTTTGCAGTATGGTCAAGAAAGAAAAATACTTCAGAGTTTTCCCCCCGACTGAGTTCATTAACCATCATTCAAAATAAAGAACGTATCTAGACTGTTGTCGATTTTTTTCCTATACTTAATCATATTATCCAAAGATACCACTGTACCCTTTAACGGAATTGAGGTTTTGTTTATGCTATAGCAATCCATAAAAGTAACCAAAATGTGCATTATATTGCAAATTAGAAAACATTTTATTCATTTCCATCATTTTGCTTTTTTATGAACGAGATATAATGTTAAAATTGATAACAGTTTTGAAGATTTGAATTCAATTAGAAAAAAAACCTAATCCAATATCAGTCAGCCGCGGATTAGAGATTCAAACATTGTGAAACTAGTATAATCTTCTAAAATGTCATGATGAAATTAGGGATATTTGGAATTCGAATGACAAATCCGTTGCTAACTTCAGACCATTGGTAAGTTAGTAATTGATAGATTTATTGATAGAGAATGCAAACAGACAAGTTTGTCAAAACACACCATATATTAGAGCTTACTCTAAAATACAATTTAAAGCAACGAGAATATTGTATAATTATACGTATTAGCATATGGTAGAGTGTTGCTGCGATTACCATGATTCTCTCTCTCTCTCTCTCTCTCTCTCTCTCTCTCTCTCTCTCTCTCTCTCTCTCTTCAAAATATTCAGAACAATTGTCACAGTATGCTTCAAATGTGTGCAACCTTGTTTGCCTGCACAAATCGAATTGTGTTGTCAAATCCAGAGCCACACATACAAATAAACCATAATGAACATCCGCTTTGTTGTTATGTAAGACTGGTCCATGGTTATAAGACAATTTGAGCAGTTATTTTGTGTCAAACCAACGCGAAAAGTTAATTGCTTCATGTAAACAAGACACCCGGCAGTCATAAAACATACAAGAAGTATGACATGGCAAATTAGGGTAGTTTTAGATAGCTAAATTTGTTTCAGCTAACACAAAAGGAACAAAATGTAAGGGAGATATGTGTGAAATGTCGGTAAAGATATATTAGGAATGAGTAAAAATGGTAATATAATTTAATGGAATTTCAGTTACATTACAGATACAGAATGGACAAAAAGAAATATGACCTTTAACGCCACTTTCTGAATTTACTGCTTTAAGAAACAGGAAATTAGAAAACATGTATCCATGTTAACGTGGCATTTTGATAGAAAAAAAGATTTTACGTCA
The DNA here is from genome assembly GCF_041381155.1 of Argopecten irradians. Lineage (NCBI taxonomy): Eukaryota > Metazoa > Mollusca > Bivalvia > Pectinida > Pectinidae > Argopecten > Argopecten irradians. The sequence continues at coordinate 26,410,574 of NC_091141.1, forward strand.
TACGAACAACGTGATGCTAACACAAATGTCAACGGGACCATACAACCGAGATTGGTTGCTTATTTGCGACATAAATTATAGTACATTTCTGAAGCATAACAATATTTGCTTGTGTCATAGATCAACGTCAGTTGTATTTTATGGTAATAAAAATGTACCCCTCTATATGAAGGCAAAATAAAATATATTATCATATGGCTGTGTATTGCTCTCTCTTGATTGGCTGAAACTACACGTTCTCTCCTTGATTCAACACAATATCCACCAGAAAATTTCAAATAAGCATTGTGACGTCATTTCATGGTAATGCAAGATTTCAAAAGACCGAGTTCGTGCCCAAATATAGAAATTTTCCTACATTTTTTTTGTACATTTTTTTATAGGATTATTCATATATTAAGTAAAATGAATTACACGGTGTTAGTTCTCCGGAACTCTAACTACATACTATATACTTCCGTACTACAAGACGATATCGCTCAGGACTGTTCACTATCACAACGAGGAGATATGTATATTCGAAAGGTTTACATATGTAAATACCATACTCTCAAAAAGTATTCTCTAATGTGATATAACTCTTGGTTTTCGGCCGCGGGCGATAAATTGTCCTATCCACCTGAAAACAGGTCGATATTTGTATTCGATCAGGAAAGATTCATTATCAACTGATGTTAGATAAGCTATATTTAATAAGGAATTCTTGTGCTGTCATCTAGTAATGAATGGGGGATCAATTTGTAACGGAACTATGATTAATGAAATCCGAATATTGCTAACCGAAACTTCGTTTCTTCCACAAGTCATTAATACAATTTATCATTTCCTAGGAAAGCTGAAGCAATTGGAACACGCACTAATTATTTTGGTATTATTCACGTTTTAACTATTCTGGGTAAGAAGAAACAGTAGTAGCTTCGTTATCATGAAGCGAATAACACCAACAATAACTAGAGAAAAAAAATAAATGAATAAATAAAGAAGAAGAAGAAAAAAAAAGGGAAAGCAATGAAATAAAGGTGATAATGAAGTAAAGGAAACGACAACAAATTTGCATAAGACATATGCCAGCTAATATCATCAAGTCTTTTGCATCAACAAAACTTTCGGACTTAACAATTACTATTTTCTTTGGTAGCTGGTCCTGACAACTCTAATTTTGGAATGTCTATTTTAAGTCCGTCTTTACGAATAATGATTAATCCAGAAAAAGAATTAGTACCAAAGCTTGATTCGTCCAGTTTCTTTATAAATCATTAACTGTTTTGCGTTATTTCTAAGTCACCGTTTATATCCCTTGTTATTTGACGACTCGATTGTTTTAGATGTTTTAGACGCCACCAAGAAAGAGACCTTTGGCTGCACCATCGACAGACTTGGCCCAAGCTACTAGACATTTCGCTTCGTCAGCCAGCGAGACATTAGTCAATTTAACACCAGGACATATTTTTAGATTCATGAGTGATGGTTTTCTATTTCTTCCATCGAGTTCGTTGGTGGGCCTTTGAGAGAAAGTACGCGCATAGCACTTTCTTAATCCTAGATCGAATACGTCAATAAATCAGACAACGTGATTCCTCTTGCAGGCTAATGCTGATCTAAATTCTAGTAACATGTAGCATTTTGTACAATTATTAAGAGATAAGCTTCTGGTTGTTAATTTTGAAGTTGGTTACAAATTGTAAAGATTTTATCACAAATGCTTCCCTTGTTAATGGAGCTGTCATATGGTTCAAGCTATATGCAGCTAAAATAGAATACGAAATTAAAGATTTTGACACTTTTCTCTAATGTAACTAACTGTTCTATGGTTCACGCTATGCATCTAAAGCACATATTAACCAAATATCAAGATGTTGACACAAATCTCTCTTGTTACTAGACCTGTCCCATGTTTCAAACCATGCAGTTAAAGCACATAACAAAATATAATGATGTTGAACCTTTCTCTCTTGATACTGAAAATGATATATGGTTCATGCTATGCAGCTTAAGCACATGACAAAATCTAAAGATGTTGACACAAATGTTATCTCCTGTTGCTGAAACTGTCCCGAGGGACACAGTATGTGATGTTCGGGAATCGCTGCAGAACAATTTGAGAGATATTAACTGTACTGGAAGTGCTGTAGGGCATTCGATTACCTGTCAATCACACGGCGGTATATCAAATTTACTGCTGGGTGGATTGGATTTTCGTCGATAGCATGGTCGTAAGCTTCGCGGCAACAGTAATTACAATTTCATAACAAGATGTCCATATCTAATTTAATACATCGCTAAAATTAAGTGCATACCTACTAAGAGGGTATCAGAGAGAGCAATACGCCTCTTAAAGGCCACAGCAAATACGTCTTCGAAAAAAGTAAAAGATTATTAAAAGGAATTATTAGACCATAACATATTCTGCATTTGCACATTACAGAGTTATCTGCACTTGCGAGTAGGTATTGATTGTGACGTCATGTGTTTGCGAGCGTAACGCTATCATTTTTGGAGAAAATGACGTAAATTGCGTTCACAAAATAATGACGAAACAATGGAAACCTACCCGCTGGGGAAATAACTCTTTGATATGCAAAGACGGATTATAACGATCAATATTAGGCCGCAACACTAAACAGATGCCAATGATAGCTATTTCCATTTTCAATTTAGAAATTATAAGGCGTTTCAGTTTTAGGTTTACTATATTGTATATACCTTGAAATGATTTCGTTTATAAAATAAAATATAGTTATACCAAATACCGGTAATTTAATCATTCCTTTTCATTTCAACAAAGGAGAAATATCACTTTGGGCCGTTTTACGGCCTCTCAGTGATAAGCAAAATATTTTGCCTGAAGATACATTAGGGTCAGCTGCATATTGTATGCTATTCAGAATATCCAATTTTTTTACGCTCATGGTTATTTCAGAGGTCAACGGTCAAAGGATGAAAATTCACATTTCCATGGTTTAAGTCCCTAACTAATTCAATTATCAGAATAGATATTTTTTTCAGGTTCTGCCGGTAAATATTTGGTTTGTTAAGTTCAGCTCAGAAAAAAAGGGTAAACAATTCAAAAGTAGGTCACAGTGACCTAGTGTAGTATTTATTCTATTTTAGCATTAAAAACTTTAATAATATTGCTGGAAACTAGGATTTTTTGAAAGATTTGATCGCTTAAAATTGATGTTTAGTACTGCATATGGATCCTGACATGACCTGCTTAAGATGATTACATCCTAGGGTCACATTGGCTAGGTCACGTGCATAAATCATGTCATATTCAATGAATGGTATCATCTGTCCACTAAGCATATGCTGTTTCTTCATGATTAAAGTCTGATATTCTGAATAGCAAACAATATGCAGTTGACCACAATGTATCTTCATACAAAATATTTTGCTTATCACTGAGTGGCCGTGAAGTGATACCCCTCCAAATTGTATTGATAGGATGTTAAGTCAAAAGGATTGAATTAAAAAAAATATAAATTCTTTCCTTGGGTAGATAAAGTAATATTATTTACACCTGTTCAATCATTCCTTGTCACGTTTACTGATATAGCTTTCATATTATGTAATTTTCACAGAAAGAGAAAATAGCGTTGCAATGGCGTAATGATTTCAGAAGAAAAAAAAAGATTCCTCAAGAATTTTAGAATATCTTGCTCTTTAACGAGATATCATTGTGGTTTGAATTATAAGGATCAAGTTGAATAATTTTTTTAATGTAATGGGGCATATGTAGCACAAAAATCGCTAGATCACACTCTCATTAGTTTTGGTCTTTGTCTCATAACGTAAAATTTCGATAATGTAAACACTTAATTATGCACAACAATAATTCATGAAACCTAAGACAGAGTACACCAAAACGGTTCTAATTGGTTCTGAAATGAGAAAAACAAAACCACAAGGATTATAGATCACATGAAGGACGTGAGTATACTGATGTAAGCATACGGTCGGATGCTCTGTGAGAATTTATGAGGCTAGCAAATTACAATAACTGAGAATCAGTCGTTTGGTTTCTGATCTGACTGCCCAAAGCAATATAATATATAAGGTTTTATGGTAAATGTTTATTCATTAGGAGTGACCATTATGCTTGATGTATTTGTTAACTTTGATAGAACTTGTAGATTGACCAGCTGTCACCATTAATATGTTTCCGAAGTCTTGATTTGCCTCATCTTAGTAAACACTACAGCTTAGGTCATTCACTTTAGAAGCCATGGTTTATAGCCCTTCAGCAGGTCACTTCTATCGACGTAGTCCATCTCTGTTTTATGCCATTTGAATCTTTGAAAGTCTGCTCTTTACTTGGACATAATACATTAAAGGTAGTTTCCTTAATGTTCGGAATAAAACAAATCCGCACGATTCTTACAGTGTGTTTGTGACAAAAAAAAAAGAAAAGAAAAGCCAACAGCTATTTCATTTGCAATTGAAATTCCATTTGAAACGTAACATGTCAGACCAAAATGGCGGAGGTTAATCATCTGTCCTTGCTGACGATTTGGGAGCTGACGGTTGATTTGATTGAAATTCTACCAACCTTTCGGTTTCCCAACGAATTTAATTTCCAATTGTCAATTCAATTGTCTTGTGATAGTAAATGTGTTTATCGATTTCACCTGAAATGTATATATTCTGTCACAATATTCACTTGATGATAAAGACGTCTCATGCTTCAATTCGAATTTCAATTTCTAAATGCGCCATTCGATTTTTACCGAATGTTTTTTTTTATTTTTATATCGCCTTCCGATTTTTCACGTACTTCAGTTGTGTTGTAATCATTCATTTTAGAAACAATAGCAGCATTTTGTTAAATAATCCACGTTATTAATATACGCCGGGGGACTTGGAACAGAATTGTTTCCTTATAAGTTATTATTGAAGCCTCTTATGTTTAGATATGGCAATATACATACTGAAAACGAATCCATCCCGAGCCTTGTTATTTGATGCCTTATGGGTAGAACATCATCAATTAGTAAATTATATATTTCTAGGGACACCAATAATTTCCTGCAATATTTGAACCTGCAAAGCATCGTCTAGTGATTAAGTTTTCCCATGATCCAGGCATCAAGATAACTGTTTATAAAGATAACTGAAATTAGAAATATCGTCTTTACTCATATACCTTTTGCATGACACGTTTGCAACTACGACATAACGATATATTTTATTTTGAAAATTCGCTGTAACCATTTTTCAAATAGCGGATAACTGAGCCAGCATGCAGATCAAACTTACAAAGCAATTAACGATAATCCTAATATATGCCGTAATTAGTCTCTATAACATGTACTGAATACTTAATATAATACAAGTACACACATTACAGGATGTCAAAAGGAACTAAAAATGCAGACCTGTTCATGGTTTATGCAATAATATTTCTCAATTTACTCAAGATTATTTTTTTCAGATTAGACTAAGTTTTGCAGAGCATTTATTCTAATGTACTAAATTTTCAAGGCATTTTCTTTGAGAGACATTGGGTCGTTGACATTTGGAGCAATACCGATTTCATTTTTAATGTTTCTCAAAGATTGGGATTGTGTAAAAGTAGTGGACCCTATAGGTTGCAGATAGTATTAAAACACTATATATGTCGCTCAGCTGAGGAAAAATGCCTTTTTAGTTCAATTGACCTTTCTCTTAAGCCAATAAGAGGTTCTATTCTTGAAAAATCGAACTGCATCATGATAACCACCACATTTTTGACAACAATATAATTCAATAAAAAGTATTAAACTGGCCCGAGATACTCTGGTCCTGACACCAAAATTAGACATTATGACAGATAGATGTCTGGTTTAGGACCAGAGCGCACTGCTATATCAAAAGGTGGAATATAGGTAGGGCTAGTATTAATCCGACTAAAAAGGATGTGAATAAAGTCAACCAAAGAATGGTTTGAATTTTTCTTTCAGAAATTTTATAGTGAAATATGGAAGGTAATAATTAGTCTCAGATGTCTAAATCTATTATAAATTAATTATCCCAGGCTGATCCTACATCCTAGGTAAACCTAGCCCCATTCCTACCTTATATTTGATGAAGAACACCTCTAGGAATAGTTAGGATACTACTGGAAAAAAGCAATGCATGATTGGGAGGTTTTGTCAACCTGTTATACAGTTTTAATTACCACATTTAGGGATGTCAAAATATCTACATGATATCACTAAGATGTTATAAGCCCACGACCTTTCCGGAGCAAAACATAAAGGTTTCTTAAAAACCATTGATAACATTAGAAAATATATACCGATTGCGTAAGGTAAGGTTACAACACCAAACATATACAAGATTCACAGCGTTATAGATTATATATGATAACAGTGGAGAGTCATTTCGATGTTTTGCCGTTTGACACAGTGATAGTTAACTACCGCGAGGTATTTAGAACGACGGCGGGAAACATAAGACGACCCGCGTGATGATAATTAACATAAAACTACAGCACATACGAGGACTAATGAAAAAGATGCAAGAAAACAATGATAAACCATTGATTAATCAACATATACCCGACGCTAAATCAACAACATAATAAAGTACAACAGAAGAGAGCAATGTAACAATAGCTCAAGCCAAAACATTAAAAACCCGTATACAACAAAATGATTAAGAAGTACAATACTAGATAACAGAACTGTAAACTGTATCATCACACATGATAACAAAGCTTCAACAGCACGTAAGCCAGCCAACACAACAACAATAAAACTCCAATAACAAAACTAAACTGCGTCAACACATTGTGAGCAACAAACACAACACGAGACATCATAACAACAGCAACATGTGAGCCAAGAAAACAAACAAGAGACAACAAATTACAGTAAAGATAGGACAGCATAACAACAGCAACATGTGCGCCAAGAAAACAAACAAGAGACAACAAATAAAAGTAAAGATAGGACAGCATAACAACAGCAACTTGTGAGCCAAGAAAACAAACAAGAGACAACAAATAAAAGTAAAGATAGGACAGCATAACAACAGCAACTTGTGAGCCAAGAAAACAAACAAGAGACAACATATAACAGCAAAGATAGGACAGCATAACAACAGCAACATTTAAGCCAAGAAAACAAACAAGGGACAACAAACAAAAGTGAAAACAGGACAGCAAAAACAACAGCATTATGTGAGCCAACAAAACAAACAATAGACAACAAACAACAGTAAAAATAAGACAACATCGCAACATCAACAGGTACGTTAACAAAACAAACAAGAGACAACAAACAACAATATTAATAAAACAATATAGCGGCAGTTACACTTGAGCCAAGAAAACAAACAAAAAACAACCAATAGAGAATTGAGAAAAATTGCAGAACAAGAGCAGAAGAACAGAATGAAAAAATATAACGGGGAAAGCAATACATGATCCAGAATAGCATTTAATTAAACATCTGAACATGGGAAAAAATGTGACAAAAGTACACAGAATGAATATGAATTTTTATGTTTCACTCTTTCAGTGGATTACACGAATCACACAAAATGTAATTTGTTACAGACGATAGTTTGAGTCTGGTGTCAGTAGCAATTACTATTGATTGATTATACTCTGTTAAAGGTGACTGGCCTTCGAGAGCTAAAGAATGATGTAACTTCAGGGACATGACAGCGATATAAATCACAGCAGTAGACGGTAAAGGATGCTCTGTCATTTTCACCGATACTGAGTCCTAGAAAATCCTTACGTTCTTGTAGACAATACATCTAATGTAATATAGCAGGAATATCAAGAAACCATAAGAATCCGAGGGGCTATATCTCAAAAATGTCGGCAAAATTAGCAACATGTGACTTTGCTTGGCTGTAGGTGCGGAGTCTTTCTTTCGATTCTGTCTCATACTATCGAAGAGTACAGATAGATATTTTCTATAAATGAGTGATACAGCGATTTCAATTATATTGGCAATATATGAACTAACAAGGAATGTTTTGCAATTCCGTCAAAAGAGGTAGAATTTCGAAATGAAAAAATCCTACCATATGCAATACCATGATCTTAGAAGATTTCTTTCGTGTTCTAAGGTAGTAAACCACTAAAGTGATACAAAGTGTTATCTGTAGTTTGTTCTTCTTTGCATACTACAGAGTTACTTCCCTTGTCGGTAAGAATCCATTCTGACGTCATTATTTTGAGAGCGAAGTTCACGATATTGGTCCTTTACTATGAAAAATATGGCGTTATGTTCGCAAACACATGACGTCACAAGCAATACCTACCCGCATGTGCAAAATAACTATGTAGCATGCAAATACAGAATGGCAATACCAGCAACGCTAGTGATTATCAGGTAAAAAACATACATTGTCAGTTTTGTTAGAGAATGGAGGATACAACATGTACTATTGCAACTAATTGAGGTCATTTTAACATTTCTCTAACATATGACTTTAATGTCTCCTACAACATATATTTTCACCTAAGCAGCAAAAAGCAACCGTAGAATATCAAGTCGACAAGGAAATTGCAATTGAAAAAGGCAAGTAAGTTATTCAATTATAATTGTAAAATTATGGAAAAGAAATTTGAAACCATCATTCTTATGATACGGCTCAGTTAGAAACGTCCTTGATGTCCTCGGCCTCAGTAAATATCACGGTAAACGCCATCCTCAATACTCCAGTTTTTACTATGAGACAGTCCAGGGGTCTAGAGATCCTAAGCGATCGGAACACCTGGAGTATCGAAGAAGGGTAAACGATAGCGTTCCTGATCTAAAGGATTCGTCGCTTTCTTATATATAAATAGAACGTGTCGGATGTGGTATATAATTGGTATGAGGAACAGCAGTTGGAGTGTGAACATGGGTAACCGCACCGAGGTACACCACTCCATCATTGTGCGTTCATTGCAGAGAAAGCGTAAGTTTGCTAAAATGTAAATTTACTCTTTACAAAAAGGATGTTTGTACCATATAAGGTCAATTTATGAAAAGAAAAAAAACAGTTTTGGTTTTATATTCATTTAAAAGTAATCACAAAAATATCATTTACACATAATAACCATGAAAGTCGAAAGGAGTTTTCGACTATATTAAATAAGCACAATTTATTAAAACAAATCATAACAAATGGAAATGAAAGATGTAACGGAAATAATTATAAACAGGTCTATCGGATGCAAAAAATATTCATTGTAGTCACTCAAAATAACAGGGTATGTTTTCCCCTGTACAACGGTTAGCTTCAGCCGGGTAACCGGTGTATCATCGTCATTAGTGATAAATTATTTATTTGTTATATTCGTACAGATGGTATGATATTATAATAGACCACCAGCTTGATTGGTGTTGTACTAAGTGTATACGATTTAGAAAATAATTTCCACAAACACTATTGACACATAGCTTATTGCAATTAGTTGGGGAACGTCATTAAAATTTTTGTTTTCACGTCAATGTCCTAAGAATGTTTTATGTGATGGGCTGTTAATAGGGAAGTTTGACGGTATCTTTACTAAATCAATATTTTCGGCATGATTTGCATGATAAGCTTTGGCTTCAGCAGACAGTGGCTTTTCTCCATAATATTATTATACTGCAAGAAAATCAAATTACTACAAGATAGCCTTCACTGTATAATCTAATTCTGAGGTTAACTACAATCTAATAGATTGATCGGATTAGCCACCTTCTGCGGAAGGTCAAGTGTCGGATAAGGTATGTCAACAAGGAATAAATATATACGGCACCGCATTAAACTAGTGCACCGGCACTGATATCCGATTACAACTTGTAACAAGAAAAAGCTTATTTAGGTACCTCAGAATTATCAAACATTCGTTAACTAGTGCTGACATCGATATCTTTTAGTACAAGGACTAGAATATAATTTAAGCACACTATCACCTAACCATCACAGAATCCGATAAAACGATACGATTTAGTTTATGTAGCTTAGGATGATGTATCATTATAGTTAATAATCTCTGATGCCGATATATCGATACAATCTTATTTCGATACCTTCGAATGATATATTATTAGCTAACAAGCTCTGTTCTGACGCCGTTAAAACGCTACAAACTTAGTCAGGCGACTCCGATTCACCGATACAAACTGGTTTAGATACATTTGGATGAAATATTAGCTAAGAAGCCTTGACGCCGATACAACGCTACAAACTTACTTCGATACTTCGATACCTTTTGATGAGATATTAGCTAATGAGCCCTGACGCCAATAAAACGCAACAAAGTTATTTCGACACCTTTTGATGAGATATTAGCTAATGAGCTCTAACGCCAATAAAACGATACAAACTTATTAGCTAACTACCTCTGACGCAGATACAGCAATACAAATTTAATTTAGATACTTTTGATTGAGTTTCCCTAGCTAATTAGCTCTAACACCAATACATAACCTATGTGCTTTAAGATTATACATCTGTACTTTTCCAGCTTTGGCACAGATATCTTTATTCAAATGGTTAGAAATAAACTTAACTCCTCATCCCTGAAGACACATTTAGACCCTTCTTAGTCAAAGACTAGGCAAGGCCATTATGAAATTTCAGGGACGAATCATGCAAAGAAAAAATCAAATGGGAATGTCACATAATCATTTTTGTTAAAGTCAATGGGATTCAGACATGGCTCATTCATTTTTGACCTAAGTTTAAGGAATTTATTTCAAAGTAAAACAGCAATGTTCCTTCTATATAAAGGTCTCTAATTTTTCCATTAGTCAAGATATTAAAGATGAATGAACTCGTTATCACACATTCGATGCCTGAACATGATCACATGAAGTCGGTACAGAGACACATAAGACAGTTCTCTACACCACTTCCGGGCTTTATTTACTGAGAGAACTTTTATAGATCACAATTTAACTGACAAGTTCCCATCAAGATGGCCCTGTGGCATTTTGTTGGCTTTTTACAATTGTCAATTATGTAAAACGTTTGGGTAATTGGCTTCATTAAATTTAAGTCTATTTTTTTCAAAGGGGATTGTTCTAGACTAAGTTAACCTGTGAGGTACTTCAGATCACAAGCAGTTTTTCATTCATTATTTTCATTTTATATTATATTGGGTATTCTATCATCCCATGGTACGCTAACGCGCACCACGGTAGATATGCTGCTAGAATATACGTTACACACAAAAATATGACAATCAATTCTTATATTTCCATTCAACTTGTCATTCCTGTTATAAAACGGCGTAATGATTTCAGAAAAAAAAAAGAATCCCAATATAAAATGGAATTTTGAAGAGATTATTTATAGTAGATTGAATTAACATGAATATATTTTTATGTTGTGGAGATTTAACACAAAAATGTAAGTGTACTCTTATCATAAATAAAAGCATTATCGGTCATACATGTATATTATCAATTATGAACTGTCAGAAAGATCGAAATGGTAAGCATATGTTATTTGCTATTGACAGAAAAGAACTAAGTCATGAAATATTTGTGAACGTGACGTCAGATACCGATGATTTCCAATTACCAGATGACACTTGCAGGCGACAGTTCAATCTGATTCCGTTGATCAGCATTGCACTTCTGTCTGTAGTATTTAAATTCATTTAACATGCACACAAGTTGAATCACAATGATTATGTTTCTTGTCACTTTATTTGATTTCTTCCGTGCAGCTATTGTATATCGAATATACCGCTTTTTTATTTCAAATATGACCTAAAAATAAATTCACATTATTATAAAAGACATATGCCTTAGCCGGCTAGTTTTTTTCATTCTGGAAAAGCCCGTCTGAAAAAGGCAATTAAAGAAACTCTTCCAAGAAAGTTATCAAACATTCCTTTTAACAAATTTATTATCTGAAGGTTTGAAATAGCCCTGAAAACGCTGTAAAAGTATCATCTATGTTACAGTGGTCTTAGAGCCACACCACAAACAAGCCGGTGTTGTCGACCCACGTCTCATAACGCGAGCTAGACATCGTAATCTGATTTACCGACAATTGATAACAACGCACGTAATCAATTTCAACACATTTACACTTGATAACAAACAAACGCAGCCTCCAACACATTGTTAATAGAAGATGCCATTATATAAACAAATGATTCTCCTTTGTATAATGGCCGTTCATTATGATATCACAACCCGATACACAGACGCTTTGCCGGTAATTGTTTTGGTTGGACAGTTAGTTATGCAGCAGGAAAGAACAAATATGTCGGGAGGTGGGAGATGCTGCCGACTTGATTAATTACTCCGTGTAGATGTTTCTACTTCATTAAGGACACTTCATCGGGATAATCCCTTCCTGCTCTGTCACATCCACAAGGGATGCCATCCTTAAATGGTATTAGCGGTTGTTCAGACGTTAAATAAACGTGAAAAATAAATAAAACCGAAACATACTGCAAGGGAAAAAAAATCTGTACTCACCACGATAAAGTCACGGAGCTAAACCGGTTACTGTATATAATAGCTTGATAGTGAGTTCATTAACCGTTGATATTACCTTTTCGGAAAAAAAATATTGACAGGGAAAATCAATAGTGTTGTACAAAGCCTACAATAATGCAGGTATTTTTAATCTGGTTGCTTTCTTTCGTATTCCAAAACAACATGTTTTTGAAATCTACTGCTACACTACATTTCAGACAGGACAACACCACGTGCTATTGTTGGGCCAGCTTGATACGGCGGCGGGGGATAAGTCTCTCTTATGGCTGATGGTCTTATGTAAACAGGCAGAAGGAGGCACCAACTGTGTATGTAAGATGTCTAGACAAGATAAGTATAACCAAGGAACTAATAAGTAATCCACGTAAACAATGTAAACACAATAGTCCATCAGATGTGAGAAGAATTCAATATGATATAATGATAATTTTTGGTAATTGTAGATAATTATACAGATTAAGAAAACACAATGGTCAAGGAATAGCAAGTTTTTCAAAGGCAACAATACCGGAGTGACCAACTAGTCTAAAACCAACTTTGTATAGACGCGGACAGTTCCAATGTTAAAAACACAAAAGAAACGTGATAATTTGTCCATAGTCGACGATATGCAGAATAAGACGTATCCAGTGCTAAAAATACTTCTAAGGACCCACAAAATGCGAAATGGAACATGTTAGGCAATGCAAAATAATGCTAAAAATGCATCAAAGTTCCAATGCTAAAAATGCATCAAAGGATCTACAAATACTAACTAGTCCAAGATTATCCACTTTCGGATTAGAATGGCACAAATAATAAAGGTAACAGACCACGTTAGTAGCGAGGTCATTTCAAACTATCGAATTATCGTTTACAAACAGCTGCATCTACTATGTAAAGATGTCTTAACCCAACATGACAGTTTAAAATAAGAAGAAGGGCAGACGGTGTCATGATGCAGATATATTAGAAACATATTGTTTGTTCTTTTCGTCATCAATAAATATTTATCTATTATGGCCACGTTAAGAGGGCACTATTTATCTATAATTGCCTGGTTGAGAAGGTACTATTGCCTCATAGTATTGTCGAGGGATGGAAGAGTGTCCGAGCCGAAGGCGAGGGCACTTTCCCATCACGAGACAATACTAATCTATATGATATGTGATTCTATAAAATGGGATTCAGCTTCACGAAGATTTAAAAGTAAATCAATACAGTGAACTGTCATTTGTGGAAAAGCAACATTTGCATCCATCCCCGCACACAACAGCCTGTCCGCCATCTTGACGTCTTGGTCGAAGCGCAACGTTATAATGACGTCATGTAGTGGTGACGTCATATTACATACATGTTCAATTTCGCGCCACTTCAAATGTGCCCGCTTGCCCGGGCACTATTACAAATAGTACCCATGTGTGTAGCCAATCAGAATCCAGTGTTCTGTCACGTGATGTACTAATATAGTAAAATGGAATAAAGTCATGGCGATGAAGGAGCTTTAATATTTTATTCACCTCCAAACCTTACCAACAATACTTACAATACATAGGTTTGAGTTTTCAAGTACAAATAAGAGCTGAAAATGTTAATTGACAATAATTAAAAAAACATTATATCTACGGTTATAAAGCAGTGAAATGAGTTCATGTGGTCAGATCAGGAAACCAAACTCGTGTGCTATGATTTTATCTCACACCATGAGAGTGCTATTACAGAAACATATCGTTATATATATTTTTGTAAAGTGATTTCTTAAAGCCACACTATACGTTACTATCAACAAATATTCAAGTTAAACTCGACTCCGATATTGTTCGTATTTGTAGATGTAGTTGAAATTAAGATATATTAAAGACTATTTATAATGTGTTTTTTTAATAACTTTGGTACAGCAGTTGTTGAAAGTCGTTGCATGTAAACATGCTTTCATTTTAAACTGGTCGCCATAGAAGTTACGATTATTGCCGAACAGAAGTCGGAAAGTTCATGACCCATTTTCGGAAGAGTTCGGACAGACATTACGTAGTTACGGTAGTCACATGACGTTCTCGGCAACGACGTTACAATGTCGGCTGACTTCGGCTTGTTTGACTAAGTGGGATCCACCTAGCGATGTTTAATATTTATTGAATTTTTATAAAAAAAAATCCGAATCATAATCGCTCTTCTTTACTTCGATTTAGTCCTGTCTCTGCATGATTTACAACAGGATTTTTTCTACATTCTTCTAAATCAGGAAAAAAATAAGAAAGATACGGATATTGGGCCTTTAAATTATTTATACATAAGGTATAAAAAACAATAATTCTACCGTGAATGCATTCTGTATTGTCACTTATGTTTATAAGGCATCATGTATGATTGTCTGTCCATTTGAATTTTTATTTTTACAGCTTTATTCATCAGTACTGAATATCATGACAAAATTTTCGCCCAGATATGACACACAAAACGTTAATGCTACTGTAAGATATCTACTTATTAGTTGTTTGGTGAACTGTTATTTGAAAAGTGCTCATGCTCTTCGTCATATGTACCGTACTTGCTTTGATTGGATTACTCAAATCAGCTCCATGCCATACAACAGGAGCGTTATTCATGACACATTTGAGGACAGTTATAAAAACATTTTCCAATTAAACCGATACATGTAGGCGTGAGCGACGCTCTTCTCGTGGTAATCCATCTCCCCAGTTACTTATACAGATTACTTCACATGATGTAATACATATATACACAAGTGCTATTTTAAACCTCTAGAGACAGCTATCATCAAATAAAAGTTGAAAAATGGAATTTACGAATATCACCTGTTCCTAAAGACATTACATGTAATTAATTATCATCAAAGTAGATATAGTGGCTGATTATGGATTAAAACATGTCAATTCTTATGTCTTAAGCCACAAAACGCAGAACATGTATCATACAAAGGTATAGTTAAAGTGAGAGTTACCTACCTTTGTAGTTGGAGTACTCGCCCCAGCCGTAGAGTGGCGCTGTACACAAAGCCACGGCTATAAATATCACCCCGACCACTAAAATCCGGGTGTTGATGTTAGAAAACATGGCCGGATGGTCCGCAGGGGATATGAGTTTGTAGAATCTGCCAGAAAAAAAAAACCCAGTTACAACCAGATAACAAAAGAGATAGAATAATGTATACGCAGGTACTCATTTAATCCAAACCAGTTGTTCAAAGACCATAACGATCGGTGAGTTTAAAACTACTTAAAAGACAATGGAACTAATTCACGTACCACGTGATATCTGATACGGTTTGGCGGGACTTGTATTTCCAGTGGTGATGGAACGTAACTCTTTCTAATCTTTCCGCTGAAATGACGTTATCCCGCGATAACGTCATTTGACGTCATTCCATCACCAATAGAAACAATAGTTCCGCTTAATCATGTGGTGAGTGCATGAGTCCAATTTCATTTCTATGTCAGCGTTGCTATTCAAGAAAATTTTAGGCATGGGAAACTTGGGGTTATTCTTTTAGGGCAGTTTGCACTATTGCCGATGACTGCTTAACAAGTAGTGCCTCCAGAGAGTTAATAAATTAAACTTTGACATTCTGATCGACCTGACCTTGGCTGGGGAATGTACCAGTTTATTATTCTAGTTTGCATTTACCAAATGGATGGTTTCTGCAAACGTTCATTGCGAATAATTCAGTGGTTTCGAGAAGAGGTTGAATATATGAAAACGTTTACGGACAGCGCAATATCCATTGCGGACAACGCACGGGGTTGAACACTTTAGCTTATAAAATATACTTTAAGTAGGTCAGTCTGGCTCTTCAAGTCAGGTTACCTAAACGCAGCACCTGGAAATAATAGTCCATTCATGCAAGAAATGATAACTAATTAAGGCTTTAAAAAAAGAAAATTTCGGAGATTTTCGGATATATTTGTATGGATATAATCACATGCTTAATTAATTGAATAATCATAATAATAGAATAAGATTAATGTAGTACTGGATATTTAAATAAATTCGCTTGTTTAATTGCATAGATAAAATATAGAACTTTACAATTCCATCAGAAGAAATTCAGAATAACTTAAGACCACCACTTCAAAAAGCTGAAAATATATAATACAAAACAATTACTGGGATGAATGCCGTTACCAAAGCAAAACGTCTTTGGGGATGGCTGTTCCATCAACGAAATTGTCCATTAGGTTAAGTGTGGGTGATCGGTAAGTCATTACGACAAATATGACATATAAAGATTAAGCTCTTCATTATTGCTCAAAGCTATTCTCCCGTCATTCTGTGCCCGGATCTCCAGTAATCTGGTTCACATAGAATGGTGTGTGTTAACGTCCTGCTTGAAATATCAGATTTAATATGAATATTTAGATAAGGATTTTCTCTTCTGGCTGTCGATTGAGAAGTGTAAACCTGTCTCCTCAATCGGATTAGAACTATAATCCCGATTTCAGCATCTAGGTCAATATTGTAATTCATCAACTTTGAATATGATTTTCAAAATGAACTTTTGTATCTTTCCCTCCTATTATTTTTTCAACTTTATTTACAACTCCTTTTCATTTGATTTAGTTTTTCGCCAAGCACTACAAGATGAATGTCTCTCCGCTCTACGGTGCCTATTCTAGCTGAGAAAAATTAAGCTAACCCAAACAAGTATCATTGTCCTGAAATCTTGATAAAAATTGAATGTAGAAGCTCTATTCCTTAGTTATTCTTAACGAGAGAAATCCTCCGTGCACAGTGAGTCATGAGCCATGGTAAACTTATTTTATTCACGCCGCAAACGTTTGGACAGAGATATAATGTTTTAGAAGGCAGCAGTTTTTGTTTTTTGTTTTTTAAATAAGACAATGTGTGAATTGCGTTTGTTTATAAGTAAACTATAAATGAATGATTGTGCACTTTTTGTTCTCTAGTCTATTTCTGGTAGAACAAAATTCGACAACGCGGTCCTCATTGGGATCGATGGGCTCTCGCCACGTAGGAACATCACATACATTGACATTCACTGGTAGTAGAGCATATACTTCAGCACAAACCTTACTTTTAAACCTAACGAAACTGTTAAGAAATATTACAGACACCAGTTAACCAATCGGTCAATGATTTGAACTATGGTGGCATATAAGTTTGTTTGTTTATTTGATAAGTTAACGTCCTATTTACAGCCAGGGTAATGTAAGGACGGTTTCCAATGTATGCTACGCATAGCGTGTATGAAGTGTGTGATGCGTGTTTTGTGAGACTGCAGTATGTTCGTGATGTGTCTTCTTTAAATGAACTCTAGCCCTTTTTAAAGAGCTATATCACTGCCATAATGTTATTTTAGGTCGCGCTATATCAACTTGAACTATGTGGATCAGTCGTGTTATGAAACGACTTGTTGAGCTATTAGTGTCGGCAACTTAACTTATAACACTACATGTGTCGACATAGCATTCAAGAAAAGTCCGTTATATCTTCCCGACTGACTACCGTGGATCTCGTCGTTCTAAGATAAGGCACCTTTCCAGTGTATTTATAAGTTAATCTATATGATGTAAGCCGCCATCAATTAAATTGACACAAAGGCAGAAATTTACACCATAACGAACAAACTACGTATTACATATATTGAAGGCAAAGTTTCCCCCGGGTAAAACGTCTGGTACAGTCAACGGTTATAAAAACTAGCAACATAAATAAATTAATAATAATAAAAGCATTCAATATCAACAACAATATTGAATTCCATTTACGTTGTTTCACAAAAACTGTGATTTTGTTCACGTGAGCCCAAAAACACATGTATTCAATGGTATTGGATATTTAATAGGGGTATTATATTTCTATATCAGAATACAATCGTCCGTGATAATGTACTTCTGGGGTCATCAACCGTGAGGTGTTTTAATGCGTTAATAAAATATTGTCTCGGCGAAAGCCGATAATGATTATTTTGATTGGATGGTTTCTATTTTTGTCTGAGGAGACAAATGCTCTAGACCAATCAATTTGGGTCGGGGAGCATTTGATATGGCCATAAGATATCCCCAGTCTAATGAAAAACTGCACATGATGTGAATGCTGAAATATCGAGAATTTTATCAAATCCCGTTTTGTAAGAACTATTTCTCAGTAAATGAAAATGTTTATTTATTCCTTACTGAAAGAGAATTATATCTAGTTACATATAGCATCCTATAAGAAGACTAAGAATCACCAGCTGATCTGGTTTCATTACACGTTGGTGTAATTATTTCGAGAGCGACCAGTAGAATCCTAATAAGTAAGTAATAAAATTAGGCCATAGTCACCGGGATCCGATAATCAGCTGTTGTTTACATATTAAGCATATACAAGTTGGATAATTCAATGTCCACAGATCCCTCTTTGATGTTTTAGGTTTCTTAATTAACAATTGACAAAAGCCATAACTCTACCTATACAGCTATGCATGCACAGAAAAGAGAGGAAAATGTTACCATAACAACCAGCTCAGACCAGCTATATGTATTGGCGAAGAATAGACTGATACGTTTTTTTTTTCACAGATATAATTCATACCTGTACAAAATGTTGTCAATACAAGTTCAGAGCCCTCATTTTATCAATACTAGCATGCAAATGACCCCGTTTATTACCGAAGCATTACAATGGCAATAAGATCTAAAATTACAATATAATTTGCAGGTTACGATGGCAGTCAGATCTAAAATTACTATAAAATTTGCAGGTTGAAAAGGGTAATATATTTGTAATGTTCCTCTCGGTCCAAAAAATGCAGCTTTATCTCAAAATTGTCACATAAGTGTATCTGATTGTCGTGATGCTCGTGAAGATTGTTAAGTCCTATGGACATGTCATGGCCTTCATACAACAATGGCACATTCTGTTCGATATATTAGTCTTAGAAAGTATATTCCATTGAGATTTATATTAAAGGGTTGCACTTTCACGAGGATCAGACTTAAAAAGACCCTACAAAATCCTACACAGATGGTGTTATTATTTACTGACTCTGGTGACATTAAAACGGTTAACTGATCAACGAATTGAAATATGTTTTATTCTCAATATTCTCTGCAGCTTTATTTTCAATGAATCACGTATACATATTACTATATAGTGAACCCGCGATAATCCGGACGATTGAGGCCGGGAACGAAGTTGTCGGGATTATCGAGGGTCCACTGTACATTTTTGTTCTTTTACTTCGTGAATGGTTTTCATAATCCTTAAAGTAATAGAGTACGATTATTGAAGATATAGTAAAACAAATCGCATGGTACGGGTTCGGTTTTATAGCATCATTAAATCGTTAATGTGTTATTTCGGAAGCTAATGCCTCTTTATATATCAACCTACATATCACGAGATCATTTAACTTTCGTGTCTGACGGCAATCTATGTTATGATAGAGGCAATTAGTTGGTGCTTTAAACTAGAACGACATATCTGTTATATCGCTTGTGATGTTTGGTGATGAGCAGAGATGGACTCTTCGTGCAATAAAACTCTTTTATGTTGAGGGTTTAAACATGTTGCACTGTTGGTATATGGACATGAAACATTTAAATAAGAAGCTTCCGACATTTATTCTGAGGTATATACATGGAGTCATTTGTTCTATCATAGCTACTTCGCTGCGTTTTACTCCGTCAGTACTGAGGGGGTAAAACAAAGGGAAGCAACTTTGAAGATCAGGATGAGCTTTAGTGTATAACATGGGATATCCGTGGCCACTTTCTTTTGTGGTTTAGAGCTTTCAACTTATATCGTGGATAGAAACAGTCTTTAGTCTTGGTAAATCTTCGTAATAATAAGTACGATGATGCATGACGATAATTGTTTTACTCGTAGAATTAAGTATTATTTACCAGGACTTTTGAGATATTTCCTGTCATTCCCAAAGGAATAGAGACATTTAGTAATCATCTCTACCTGGATACTAACACGCTTGCCCACCACTTTAGACACAAAATTTTAGTCTCAACTTGCTGTATATGGTATAACGTATGCTAATATTGTTGCTCTATACGTATATACGTATACCTGACAAAGGACCGAAGACTACCGCTTTCGGTATGTTATTAGAAGTACGTACATTAAGAGAAAGAAATCGGTTACGGACAGAGCAAAGACTCTTAGCCAGTCTATTGTACCCGATGGTAACATACTACATATAAATTTATTGCTAGTTCGTGCGGACAAGTAGTCTAATATATCATGTAGCAATGTGTCAGAAGAGAGCGAGGATTTAACAGACTGTAATGGTACCACGGTTTACAAGGGTCTGTTCTGGAACCCGATAATGGTCGATAATTAGATTACTTAGACGTAACATCAGGCAGTGCTATCCGGAATGTCCTGAAGGTATCAGTCGAAATAAGAACATTTCTTTCCTGCTCAGTGTGTGGGCGCAATATGATCTGAATCGAATATATTTCTCTAGGATAAAAGCTGGATTGTCTCCTAGGAATGCACTTAATATAGTAAAATATACGGAGACTTACTTTGATCTTTTGGACCATGACCTACATAACGGTAGACTTGATTGATGAATCAAATTATGATAACAATTGACGGATCGCCAGCTGTCAATCAACCCGTCAGGGTACCGCTACTGCATTTGCTCCGACATTGAATAGGTACACGTGCGTTTGCGAGTAAGAGGCGTGGCTGTATACGGTCGGCAATCGGTCAATTGCAAATCAAATGAAAGGGATAGATACTACATTTCAGTGATAATATTTGTGGTAATTTCTTTTTCATATTGATTCCATCGTCTATCAATAATCGGACCATAGAAATAAGACCTTATGTTATGGGAGAACATCCGATGGCCCTAGTAGCTGTTTGCAATTCTCTTAAAACAAATAAAGAAGAAGTTTATGAAGATGAGGTATAATCATTTCTTAACATACCGTACGGTCCATTTGCGGATTCGTACCAGTTGCACTAAAGTGATACGGCAATGGAACGCGTTTGGATTGTACCATGATGGCGGCATCGATATGAAAGATACGCGTCGAATATAAAAGCTAGGCATTTTCGGTGTTAACAATGAAATAGATATAAAAAACCTAAATAGTTTCAGCACACCTTGAAATAAACGATCCATATAATTTTATCGGACATAAATACGCTCTGCCTTGTTTTCAACAAAGAAAACATTCCGGTTACAAATGAAAAACGGGTCCGCCATCTTGGATACAAGTGGTACGCTTCTGAAAACGAACCACTTGTACCGGTTCGGTTCGGCTGGTACAGCGCGTTCGATTACAGATACAGCGGGTTCGTACCAGTTGTATCTGCAAATGGAACGCACGGATAATAAAACATTCTTATCATACAAGTAGATTAGGAGATAAAGTACAATATTTTATATAGCTATTCTTTTGAATAATGACCCTGGTATTTTGCTTTGAAATTAGTAATTATGCTATACACACTTCCGTTACACTGGGAAATTAGTAGTGAAAGGTTGACATCGTCAGTCAGATAAATATCATTTACCAGGGAATCTCACAAGTCATCATATTGATTCACGATTCACGAACACAACGATCTTTACAAATAACATTTAAACATACGCATCATAACTATTACTCATATATTTTATGTATTCAAATATATAAGTTCTTACCAAGTTTCTATTTGTAGCATCTGAGCTTAGTTGTTCAAAAGGTGATTGTGCTGATAAAATATAACAACAATTTTCAAATCAAGATAAATATTTCGAAGCTGACCTGACACAATTTTACTAATTTCTGAGGTACATGTACTTCACTATAATTGTAACAGGAGAGGAGAAAATGTAGCGGCCAGACCGGGATTCGAACCCGGGACCCTCAAAATACTAGCCGAGTGCTCTACCGACTGAGCTACCTGGTCCACCGATGATCGACCCAGTCCAATCCCGCTACACTCCTCCCTCCTTTCTCGAAGTCTTCGCCCCCGAAGACATACGAGACCCTTCCAAACACCACCACCGTGGGTTATTTAGTTGGGCGCCAATTCTGTAATAGGAGAGGAGAAAATGTAGCGGCCAGACCGGGATTCGAACCCGGGACCCTCAGAATACTAGCCGAGTGCTCTACCGACTGAGCTACCTGGTCACCGATGATCGACCCAGTCCAATCCCGCTACACTCCTCCCTCCTTTCTCGAAGTCTTCGCCCCCGAAGACATACGAGACCCTTCCAAACACCACCACCGTGGGTCATTTAGTTGGGCGCCAATTCTGTAATAGGAGAGGAGAGAAAATGTAGCGGCCAGACCGGGATTCGAACCCGGGACCCTCAGAATACTAGCCCCTCTACCGACTGAGCTACCTGGTCACCGATGATCGACCCAGTCCAATCCCGCTACACTCCTCCCCCTTTCTCCCTTTCTCGAAGTCTTCGCCCCCGAAGACATACGAGACCCTTCCAAACACCACCACCGTGGGTTATTTAGTTGGGCGCCAATTCTGTAATAGGAGAGGAGAAAATGTAGCGGCCAGACCGGGATTCGAACCCGGGACCCAGAATACTAGCCGAGTGCTCTATCGACTGAGCTACCTGGTCACCGATGATCGACCCAGTCCAATCCCGCTACACTCCTCCCTCCTTTCTCGAAGTCTTCGCCCCCGAAGACATACGAGACCCTTCCAAACACCACCACCGTGGGTTATTTAGTTGGGCGCCAATTCTGTAATAGGAGAGGAGAAAATGTAGCGGCCAGACCGGGATTCGAACCCGGGACCCTCAGAATACTAGCCGAGTGCTCTACCGACTGAGCTACCTGGTCACCGATGATCGACCCAGTCCAATCCCGCTACACTCCTCCCTCCTTTCTCGAAGTCTTCGCCCCCGAAGACATACGAGACCCTTCCAAACACCACCACCGTGGGTTATTTAGTTGGGCGCCAATTCTGTAATAGGAGAGGAGAAAATGTAGCGGCCAGACCGGGATTCGAACCCGGGACCCTCAGAATACTAGCCGAGTGCTCTATCGACTGAGCTACCTGGTCACCGATGATCGACCCCAGTCCAATCCCGCTACATAATCATATGATTAAGCTTATCACCGTTTGAACAACTTAGCTCCGAAATTGTTTTTGTTTGTTTATGAACACTTTTATGGCCCGTTTCAAGAGTCTACGACAACATAAATTTTCATATCGTAGTATGTAAACAAGCACAGTGTTTTCTGTAAAAAAAAAAAAACACCGTTATTTTTCATTCAAGGAATTCGATAGAAAAAATAATCGTGTGAATTAAAACCTTTTATTTAGATAAAAGATTTCACTGACACAAAGATATAATGTAGGTTTTCCCTCTTGACACAGTCAACGATTGATTTTGATTGCAAAAGTCCATATAATTTCACAGTTGGTCGGCAATTCCTTTTGCTTATATTTTATCATTAAGAGAAAGAGAAGAAATGGGCGTAAGTATGAGGTTCCGTAATGAATAAAAGAAATTATCATAAAATTCTTACAGTGATTTAGTTAGATTTTTTTTCTAGCTTCGTTATACATAAAAATCATGTTAACCGAGTTCTTAATACTAATTTGGGTATGTGGTAAAGATTATTACATTTTCATGCATCTCCATCAATTGGAATAGTGTTGGCCTTCAGTATTATACTAGATATGCATTACTCTATCCTGTATTTGCATATTACAGAGTTATCTGCACTTTCGGGTAGGTATTGCTTGTGACGTCATGTGTTTGCGAGTATAACGTCATACTTTCCGGAGAAAATGACGTGAATTGGGCTCACAAAATAATCGATACCTAACCGCAAGGGAGCTAACTCTATAATATGCAAAGAAGGAATAGTTGACACGGAATATTGTCAAGTGACAATGTGTCTGTAACACCAAAAGACGTTCTATAAATAATTGCCCCTTCTGCCTCAAGGTGTGTTAATATCACTATAAAGCACTTTCTTGGATCAAATTGGGTCCTTGTCTGCTACTAGCTGTGTTATTATCCAAATTATACTCCCAATACCGTCACCTTAGATCAAGCTGTTTCAGCATTCGCTAATCAGGCTAATTTTTCATTTCCTAAAAGGATGTCGTTAATGCGATATCGTGTTGTGAACAAAATGGCTCGGATATGTCTTCAGCTCCAGTTACCATGGTGACGGCAAACTCACTATGGAGGTACAATGAACACAACACGTGACACTATACCAGCCTCCTACAAAGTGTCACTGTCTGAAGGAGCGGACGCTATAATTTCGCCGTTAAACTGAAGTTGCCTTCATTTTTACAAGAACAATGAGAATAATTCACGTACCACGTGATATCAGATAACCTTTGTGCGGAACTATTGTTTCTATTGGTATTGGAATGACGTCAAAAGATGATATCCCGCGTTAACGTCTTTTCAGCGTGAAGATTACTTATCTATTATGGCCTGGTTGAGAGGGCAGTATTGCCTCATAGTATTTCCGTTTTCATGCCATCGGGACTAATTCAAGTACCACGTGATACCCGATAACGTTTGTGCGGGACTAGTATCTCCAGTGGTGATAGAACGTAACTCTTTGTTATCTTCCCGCTGAAATGACGTTATCCCGCGATAACGTCATTTGACGTCATTCCATCACCAATAGAAACATTAGTCCCGCACAAACGTTATCGGGTATCACGTGGTACGTGAATGAGTCCCATAGAAGCACGTCAAGCGATACCTCGCAACGCTATCTTCATTTCCACACCACGTTGTTTCATCAAAAGTACAACATATGAATTGTCGCAGAAATATGGGATTCTATAAAAACGGGATACAGTTTCATGAAAATTAAAAGTAGATCAATATAGAACACCGATGAACTGTCTTCTGTAGAAAAGCAACATTTGCTTCCATCCACGCACACAGCAGCCTGTCCGCCATCTTGACGTCTTGGTCGAATCTGAACGTTATAATGACGTCATGTAATGGTGACGTCACAATACATTCACGTTCAATTTCGCGCCACTTCAATAGTGCCCGCTTGCCCGGGCACTATTGCAAATAGTACCCATGTACTTAAAGTAGTTATACGTTCCATCACCACTGGATATACTGGTCCCGCACAAACGTTATCGGGTATTACATGGTACGTGAATTAGTCCCATTTATCATAGATTGCTATTCCGTGTTGGCATATTGCAAAGATATCTCTCTTGTGAGTAGTTATCCATATTGACATCATTACTTTGTGAACGAGTCTCACGTGATTTTCTATGAAAAGTATGACGTTACGCTCACAAACACATAACGTAGTAAACATGTGGGGACAGGACGTCACAATTAATACCTACTCGTATGGGTAGATTATAGCCCTTTAACGTGTTAATACAGGACTCTTATTCCCAGTAAGGCGTGATCAGCACGACAGAATGTTTTCTTCGTTCGACACAACATTTTTTTTTCGTTTTCACAATGCTACAGGGATTGGTGATTTATAGCTTTAGTTGCAAAATTCGTGTCTTCTAACCAAAAACAACTTATATCCTTATATCCTTTTTTATCATCCCTAGTTAAACAACAAAAATCTCGTCTGTTATCACTGACAGTTATCCTCAGTGCAGGCCCAACAAAAGTGTTAATGAACAGAATTAGAAATGTTAACTATCATAACTAATGCTCGACATGTATTCATCAGATAAGAGAACTGAGATTTGGTATAATTCTGATGACACGAGAAGAGAAGAAACTATGTAATATCCTTCGCATTCAGATTTAAGTTTTATCGGTCTGGTTTCTCCCCTCCCGCCCTTCTACCCCCCAGACAGGAATTAGTATCAATCCAGTAAAACTAACATAAACAGTGTGTTAGGAAATAAACAATGAAAAACGCTAGAAAGAAATTGCTGTCTACAATGTTCAAATAGGTAAACACTATATACTTCCCTTCAACATTTTATCAACTGCAATATGCAATAACCTTACTTTTGGAGAAAAACTTGAAGCAACCTGAACGACGAAAAAGCTTTAGTTCTGTACGAAAATTTCGTATTTATTTTATTGTGTGTCATTTCCGCCTAAGCTCTCTGGTAATTTCCAGAAAACCAAAACGAATGCAAAACATAAAGACACAAAACCTATCACTATACCTTAACAAAAAGGCGTGAACCGTACAGACATCATTTGGTCTTGATCTGTTTTGTTCACACAGAGAATTGTCCTCCTTCCTTATATTGTAAATGCAACGACCAGCGTGATATGAAAGCTGTGGATTTATTTGGCGTCTTATCTTACGTGGGGACGTTTAGATCTGATATTGCTTAGAACACCAGAAACCGATCAATGCTGCACTGACTAAAATAAAGGTACCGCTGCTAGCAAATCCCGTATTTAATGTTCTAGACATCTGCATACAAATGACATTGTTTTGCATATTTTTTATAGTTTGTCTTGTTAAATTGATGGAAATTTAATAAAATGAGAACTGTTAGTAAATGTAAGTTAATAATACCCCCGTTACCCCTTATTTGGGCAACAGAATATCCATCCTTTATTTTTCAATTGTACATTTATCAGTTTTTGAAGCATATTTTATGTTACATGAATTGATCAAATTTGAACGAAATTGATCAAAACTTACACTACATTATTGCACAAAACAAGCTATATTTAACACGACTAAATTCAAGAATATATTTTTTACATTCTTATCCTGAATAATTGATGTTATCATTGTGTTTCCCTAGCCGTATAGTAATGGAACACGGTGAAATTGGCTTTTACTCATTGAGGATTCAAGTTGTCAATTTCCGCCTTACATGAAGATGTCCCTACAGTGCCCTATCTGGCACCTTGTCTGATGATATCGACATATTTACGTGACCGTCAAACAGCATTAGATGAATTAGCCTGGTATATACTAACAAAGCGACATCAATTTCGTGTACATCACGCTCATGATACCAAAAGCCGATGAAATCTATCTGAGAAGCTACAGAATATTGAAAGAAGTGACATGCCTGTTAGATTAGATCCACCTACTGTATTTTATTTGTTTGGACACATGGTATGATGTCCTTTATGTTATAAACATCCTATATCCTATATCTAGCTTATATTTTGAACCTCATCTAGAAAAAGTAAGATATATCCTTCAAAGGGAAGGAGAAATACTATTTCGTTTGTTGATAATTGTTGTTTATGTGTTGTTTTATACCGTAATTATTTGACTGTGGCTGTTAGCGGCACATGGATGGCTTCAACACTTGATAGGATTTTCTACCCCATCCGACAGAGATATTTGCACTTCCGGTGAGGGTAAGATTTCTCTGTCTTACACCGGGCAAGATAGCCTGTGCACGCGTAGAACATATTCGCGTGATAAATCTGAAGTTGTAAAACGTCATATACAAATAAACATTCACCTGTGCAGTCCAATCGGACAATCAATATCGCATTCGATCTCGACCTCGTGCTTCACGCGCGGAATTTCACCTATAATCTTCACATATTTTCGTTGATGTTTACCCGGTAAAAAGACGTATTTAACTGGTTTTCATGATTATTAGTATGTATTTCTATGACTTTGAATATTTCAAAATGATTCAGTTTCTTGTTTGTCACAGTGTTACAAAATTAACAAAGTTTTTGATGAAGTAAAGTTGATTTATTGATTATTCTTAGTTTCAATAGGGGAAATAGAGCTAAATCCTTTAAATCGCTACTAGTCAGAGTTCTGCATGGATTGGAAACCAAATTTGGCCACAAACATCCTTGGGGGAGGGGAACAGAACTTGTATAAATTTTGGCTCGACCCCCCAGGGGCAGGAGGGGCGGGGGGCCCAATAGGGGATATAGAGGGGATTGCTACTAGAGAGTTTGGGCATGGATTGTAATCAAAATCAGCCACAAACATTTGGGGGAAGGGGACAGAACTTGTATAAATTTTTGGCTTGAATCCCCCAGGGGCAGGAGGGGCGGGGCCCAATAGGGGAAATAGAGGTAAATCCTTTTAAATCGCTACTTGTCGTAGAGTTCTGATGAAATGTAACCAAATTTGGCCACAAACATCCTTGGGGGAAGGGGAACAGAACTTGTATAAATAAATTTTGGCTCTGCCCCCCGGGGGCAGAGGGGCGGGGCCCAATAGGGGAAATAGAGGTAAATCCTTTGAAAAATCGCTACTTGTCGTAGAGTTCTGAATGAAATGTAACCAAATTTGGCCACAAACATCCTTGGGGGAAGGGGAACAGAACTTGTATAAATTTTGGCTCTGATCCCCCAGGGGCAGGAGGGGCGGGGCCAATAGGGGAAAATAGAGGTAAATCCTTTAAATCGCTACTTGTCCTAGAGTTTGGCATAGAATGTAACCAAAATCAGCCACAAACATCCTTGGGGGAAGGGGAACAGTACTTGTATAAATTTTGGCTCTGATCCCCAGGGGCAGGAGGGCGGGGCCCAATAGGGGAAATAGAGGTAAATCCTTTAAATCGCTACTAGTCATAGAGTTGTGAATGGAATGTACCCAAATTTGGCCACAAACATCCTTGGGGGAAGGGGAACACAACTTGTATAAATTTTGGCCTCTGACCCCCCGGGGGCAGGAGGGGCGGGGCCCAATAGGGAAATAGAGGTAAATCCTTTAAATCGCTACTTGTCGTAGAGTTCTGAATGAAATGTAACCAAATTTGGCCACAGACCATCCTTGGGGGAAGGGAACAGATCTTGTATAAATTTTGGCTCTGATCCCCCCGGGGCAGGAGGGGCGGGGCCCCAATAGGGGAAATAGAGGTAAAACCTTTAAATCGCTACTTGTCCTAGAGTTTTGGCATGGAATGTAACCAAAATCAGCCACAAACATCCTTGGGGGAAGGGGAACAGTACTTGATACATAAAAACATTGTTGGCTCTGATCACCCCAGGGGCAGGAGAGGGGCCGCGGGTACCTCCAATAGGCCGGAATAATAATTAGAGGTAATTCCTTTTAAAAATCGCCTTATAGTCTTTCGAGTTGTGAATGGACATGTACCCCAAAATCATAACAGCCAACAAACATCATTGAGGGAAGGCAGGAATCATAATAGGTAAAAAAAAAAAAAATTAAATTTGGCAGTGACTCCCCGGGGCGCAGGGGGGCCAGGGGCACCACCATAGGGACGCCAATATTGATAGGAGGTAAATCCACTTTAAAACGCGTACTAGTCCATATGAATATGTTCTGCACGGCGATTGAGAATTCTCAAAGCTTGGCACTTAATCATCCCCTTGGGGGAAGGGGAACCAGATTACTTGTATTAAAGTTTTTGCTCCTGGCCACCGGCGGGCTGAGCAGGGGCGGAGCCTCTTAAGACGGAGGGGAAATACGAGAGTGTGAATCGCACCTTTTAATCCGCTTATATAGTCAACAGTAGATACGCATTGAGAAGGTTAACCACCAAAGCTTTTGGCCAGAGATATTCACATGGGCCAAAAGATAGATATAAGAAATATGAGTATGTATTATCATCAATTTTTGGCTATGCGGCCCCACCGGGCCAAGGCAGGAAGGGGACGATATAGAGGCGTATTAAATGCTGAGGCCCGACATAACAGTTCTGGATAGCTGTCCATCCTGGCTGCTATCGTCAGTAAGTTCTGTCTTGGCATCACCCTGTAAACCAAATTAGGCCACCAATAACCTCCTTCGGGAGCCCGCCGAAGGGGAACAGACATCTTGTCGCGGAGAATTAGTTTAGGCTCTGGCCCCCCAGGTGGCAGACGGACGTGTGGGGCCCATCAATAGGGGTCAAAAGAGGTAAAATAATTCCTATAAATATTGCCTCTTAGTTTTTTTTTTAACATTTACTATGGCCCATACTCCATAACCCAGGGTGCGAGCGAGACAAGGCCCTACCTGGGGCCCACTCTTGTTTTTTTTTAAAATTGCCGTTTTTTGTAGTTTTAAACCTTTTTCGGGACTTTACAGGGGCAGAAAAAGGATGATTCCCTACCTAGAGAGTAGGACAGAGAGATAACTACCCTCGAAGGAGATTCACGACAGTCTAATCATCGGCAAGCCTCGGGTTAGAAAGTCGTGAATCTCCTCCGAGGGTAGTTATTTCTCTGTCATACCCTCAAGGTAAGAAAAATCCAATTAATCACAAAATTGGGGTGAGGAAAAGACAGCTTGCACGCACTAGGCAGTGACGTGACAATACATGCAACCATTGTCGATGACGTCATTAAATTTGACGTATTGTGCCGTCCATGTGACGAGAGCGCTATGAATATATTTCTAAACAAATAAATGAATTTGCACCATTTTGCGTCAAAGTGTGGGAGACAAACTATCAAACACGGGTATGCCAGGGATATCCCAATCCTCGTGAAAGATTCTGACCGTCAACCCTCGGCAGGCCTGTGAAAAAGGATTTGTCAGTAATGTTATAGACCTATTTCTTCTTTCGATGATTTGTCAGTGATGTTATTTACACCATTTCTTTACTCGAGGATTTGTCAGTGATGTTATTTACACCATTTCTTTACTCGAGGATTTGTCATTGATGTTATTTACACCATTTCTTTACTCGAGGATTTGTCAGTGATGTTATTTACACCATTTCTTTACTCGAGGATTTGTCAGTGATGTTATTTACACCATTTCTTTACTCGAGGATTTGTCAGTGATGTTATTTACACCATTTCTTTACTCGAGGATTTGTCAGTGATGTTATTTACACCATTTCTTTACTCGAGGATTTGTCAGTGATGTTATTTACATTATTTATTTACTCGAGGATTTGTCAGTAATTTTTTTTAACACTTTAGAGATATGTCTTCATTCTGCAGTATGATTTGTCACTTATGTTATGGACACCATGTACCTAATGTTTGATGCGCCGTCAGGATGTGTCGTTCTCCCGTCTGAGTCAGTGGTACAGACAGTGATCAGTTGATTCATCTCTCGGGTAATCTACGTATAATACTAAGGATGTCACACACGCATACATCTGTCTCGCTTTCCAAGAAAGACCTGTTAGTGATTCGTCCAGTGGGACGTTCGGGATATCAAAACGATATTCTACGTCTCTCAAGATTCTACAGTAGCATACATGTATCTGTTCCATCCCATGAAGACCCCGATATTGAGGATACTCTGACACGGTTTCTGTCTTTTTTTAACCAAGCAGTAACGATATAGACACAATACCGATGTACAATTGGAATTAAATTTTAATAAAGTTATCGAAAATCAGTTTTACTATTTAATATTTTACCATCAGATTTTATATTTCAGAACAAATAATATATTGTGCATTATTAACATTTCTATACCTTGTATACCTCAATTGATATACAAACTAAGCTCAGTTTACTTACCAAACTATATGATTTTATCGCTGCGTTTTAACGCGGAACGCTTGGTGGCATTTGAAGTCTAAAGCTATGTAAGTTGCTCGAGGTTAATTAAAGATGCTCCACCGCCGACAGAGCATAAATGATATTCATTATTTGAACAATAATTGGTGTTTTATCGTGTATATATATGTCTAATTAACACAAAAAAATAATATAAAATAATTTATTTTGCCTTTGGTGCATGCACAATCAGTACTTCATTCCATATACGATATAGTGCCACGGATTTTTTTCGGGATGCAATTAATTATTTTTCATATTTTTAACTTGAAGTAAAATTAGAAGCTCAAACTTTTCAATGTTGGTAATGGTGTAAAGTACCTAACTTTTGTAACTGAAGAAAAATACTAAATCGTCTGCTCCTGTTTTTAATAGTGAAAAAAATACCATATGTCGGCGGTGGAGCATCTTTAACTTATTTGTAAATTCTACTTTGTATTTGTTTTCAGTTGACTTTAGACCGTTGTATATAAAACAAGATTTTGGTAATTACGGGAGGGATGCAAAATGAAGCTTTACCACTTGTCAGCTACTTTTAAAAGGTGATTGTGGATAATTATCTGGCAATATCCATCAACTCGAATCACGATAACTAACAGTAGAATCACTATGTTGATGATTTCACTTTACTTTACGATCTTGGTCTCCAAACTAAACCAATGCTGTTCATTATGTCCGACCGAGTTGTTCCATAAATGGATATCATCGATCCGGTTTATTGACCATGTGTGGACGTGCTAAGAGAGGGACATCGACATGTTGTGTTATCAACAACTATCCCTCTGTATCATGTGGCATTTTATAGAACAAATCTCGTAGATTTTTACATATCCGCCTCGCATCCATGACGGATTACGCACGGAACCACCACCCACTGCCTTCACTTCTATACCAGCTAGCACAAACCATTTCGACAGGCCTATTACGAGCAATGTTTATCGAACACTAGCTGTTTGTCTATGAGAGAGCGAACAATTCGAAGTAGCACCAATTACATTTGCACAATTATAGTTGTTAATCCCTCCAGCTTAATCAACGCCACCACCTGAGTTTTAATCTAGGTTTATACGGTTTACGGCCGGATCAGTCCGTTACCAGTCACGTCTATAGCTACGTGTCTGGGAAAGTCTTGTAAAAGAGACAAATTGTGCTTTTCGTAGAGTTTAAGTGCATATGCACTATAGCTAAACCCTATTCCATGGATATAGTTCGATCATTTGTTGTATATTGTTCAATTAACTGTAGAAAATATTCACAATAGCGTTAAATAAGTCTATAACATATCCTATAGTTATTGCTGATTAAAGACATCAACGATTCTTTATCAAATCATGACTTTTTAAATTTTTCATAATTATGTAATTTATGACTTTTTGTTGATGAAATTATCGTTGAACCTTATTTATTTATAACAGCAAATACATATTTACATTATATCTATTTTATAAAAGCGAATACAATTGCAGTAGAACCAAGTCACACAACTCATGGGTGTTGAATATGAAATTTATCACACACTCGTCAGTGTTTTTAAGTTTCTGCAGACACTCGCTATAGCTCATGGCTTTTGTTAAAACTAATTAATTCGTGATTGAGAAATTCCATATTGGACAACCACTCGTTGTGTTATAGGGATTAAAATGAAAAGATGGCTAAATACTTTATGTAGCTATATCACAAAATAAAGTGTTCTCTCATCATAAACCGCGTCGCAAAACTTCCCAATGCTTTTAAAGTTAAAGCTTTATCTATATAATTTTGATTTATGTTTCAGTCCATTTTTGAGTCACGCTATTTACTTAAAAAAAAACACCATTGATCAGTGATTACAGAATATTCAGTACTTACCTTTCAAAAGCAGCCAATGCAGTAAGCCAAATTGCACACGTGACAAGCGAATAGCTTATCAAGGCGAATAGTTGACAGAACACTTCACCAAGAACCCATGCCCCTGAAAGTTAACACATGATGAGAAATAATCATGTAAATGTATATCCCTGAAATAACAACACACTATTATATACTATAAAAAGTTTAACCCTAATTAATAACACATAATAATACGTAGAAATAACATACCACGTATGATAAAATATTCTGTACAGGTATGCCCCTGAAAAATAACACATTTTCTCATAAACAAGGCACATTTCTGCAAAAAAAAAGTTTATTGGTTGAAAATGTTTATTTCCTTATAAATTTCGTTGAAACGACGCTTGTGATTGGCATGTGACAACCGCATCTCGTTTATTTTGCTACATGCATTTTGCTACAAAGTCATTGTTATCTACATATCAACTTATACGAGTTGATTTTTGAATTAATGATTAACATAAATAGATGTTTTATGGAGATATGACAAAAGAGTTTTCTTTTATATGTCTACAACATAAACAATTTATTCAATCCTTATATTCATTAATCCTTACATTCAATTTACTAAGCATAATCTCTTTAATAACCCAAATTCATTTATGACTAGTTTTTTTTACGAAATCTTAATGCCGTTATCAAAAGCGACATGACAAAGGGCGACGCCATTTTTTCATTATGGACTTGTAAATAAAATCTTTAAGCCAATGGGAATGCTTGTTACAAGTTAAATTCGATAATGACCATATAAAGGTATACTACCATGTAGTGATAACTTCCTGTTACATCAATCATATAAATGATTATGATATAATTTATATATTTTTTCACTGATATGTTGGATGTTACCATGTTGATGTTAAAAGTAGGTTTCGCCCAAGTAAATAAATCTTATTTTGTAAAATCCGATAAACGGAAGAAAAGGCGAAATGACATATTAAAAATAACTCAATTTAATTTCTTAATGCGTATGAGATTGAACAAATGTGTCTTGAATGCAAAATTGAAGGAAATCCTTGATTTATTACGATGTCAGGCTGACAGAATAGTATGCAAATGAAACTGCGATGGTGATGTAGAGGTCACATTAGATGTAACAGGACGACAGTGATGTAGAAGTCACATTAGATGTAACAGGACGACAGTGATGTAGAGGTCACATTAGATGTAACAGGACGACAGTGATGTAGAGGTCACATTAGATGTAACAGGACGACAGTGATGTAGAGGTCACATTAGATGTAACAGGACGACAGTGATGTAGAGGTCACATTAGATGTAGCAGGACGACAGTGATGTAGAGGTCACATTAGATGTAACAGGACGACAGTGATGTAGAGGTCACATTAGATGTAACAGGACGACAGTGATGTAGAGGTCACATTAGATGTAGCAGGACGACAGTGATGTAGAGGTCACATTAGAGGATGTAACAGGAACGACAGTGATGTAGAGGTCACATTAGATGTAACAGGACGACAGTGATGTAGAGGTCACATTAGATGTAACAGGACGACAGTGATGTAGAGGTCACATTAGATGTAACAGGAACGACAGTGATGTAGAGGTCACATTAGATGTAACAGGACGACAGTGATGTAGAGGTCACATTAGATGTAACAGGACGACAGTGATGTAGAGGTCACATTAGATGTAACAGGACGACAGTGATGTAGAGGTCACATTAGATGTAACAGGACGACAGTGATGTAGAGGTCACATTAGATGTAACAGGACGACAGTGATGTAGAGGTCACATTAGATGTAACAGGACGACAGTGATGTAGAGGTCACATTAGATGTAACAGGACGACGTCACATTAGATGTGACAGTGATGTAGAGGTCACATTAGATGTAACAGGACGACAGTGATGTAGAGGTAAAGGAGGTCACATTAGATGTACAGGACGACAGTGATGTAGAGGTCACATTAGATGTAACAGGACGACAGTGATGTAGAGGTCACATTAGATGTAACAGGACGACAGTGATGTAGAGGTCACATTAGATGTAACAGGACGACAGTGATGTAGAGGTCAATTAGATGTACAGGACGACAGTGATGTAGAGGTCACATTAGATGTACAGGAGACAGTGATGTAGAGGTCACATTAGATGTAGCAGGACGACAGTGATGTAGAGGTCACATTAGATGTAGCAGGACGACAGTGATGTAGAGGTCACATTAATGTAGCAGCACATTAGACGAACAGGACGACAGTGATGAGAGGTCACATTAGATGTAACAGGACGACAGTGATGTAGAGTCACATTAGATGTAACAGGACGACAGTGATGTAGAGGTCACATTAGATGTAACAGGACGACAGTGATGTAGAGGTCACATTAGATGTAACAGGACGACAGTGATGTAGAGGTCACATTAGATGTAACAGGACGACAGTGATGTAGAGGTCACATTAGATGTAACAGGACGACAGTGATGTAGAGGTCACATTAGATGTAACAGGACGACAGTGATGTAGAGGTCACATTAGATGTAACAGGACGACAGTGATGTAGAGGTCACATTAGATGTAACAGGACGACAGTGATGTAGAGGTCACATTAGATGTAACAGGACGACAGTGATGTAGAGGTCACATTAGATGTAACAGGACGACAGTGATGTAGAGGTCACATTAGATGTAACAGGACGACAGTGATGTAGAGGTCACATTAGATGTAACAGGACGACAGTGATGTAGAGGTCACATTAGATGTAACAGGACGACAGTGATGTAGAGGTCACATTAGATGTAACAGGACGACAGTGATGTAGAGGTCACATTAGATGTAACAGGACGACAGTGATGTAGAGGTCACATTAGATGTAACAGGACGACAGTGATGTAGAGGTCACATTAGATGTAACAGGACGACAGTGATGTAGAGGTCACATTAGATGTAACAGGACGACAGTGATGTAGAGGTCACATTAGATGTAGCAGGACGACAGTGATGTAGAGGTCACATTAGATGTAACAGGACGACAGTGATGTAGAGGTCACATTAGATGTAACAGGACGACAGTGATGTAGAGGTCACATTAGATGTAACAGGACGACAGTGATGTAGAGGTCACATTAGATGTAAACAGGACGACAGTGATGTAGAGGTCACATTAGATGTAACAGGACGACAGTGATGTAGAGGTCACATTAGATGTAACAGGACGACAGTGATGTAGAGGTCACATTAGATGTAACAGGACGACAGTGATGTAGAGGTCACATTAGATGTAACAGGACGACAGTGATGTAGAGGTCACATTAGATGTAACAGGACGACAGTAGATGTACATTAGATGTACAGGACACATTATGATGTCACATTAGGACAGGAGACAGTGATGTAGAGGTCACATTAGATGTAACAGGACGACAGTGATGTAGAGGTCACATTAGATGTAACAGGACGACAGTGATGTAGAGGTCACATTAGATGTAACAGGACGACAGTGATGTAGAGGTCACATTAGATGTTATCCCTCTGTGTGAGGTTGACCCCCATGTAACCTTGGAGTAACATGAGCACCAGCGGGCTCTTTTGTTTTATTTATTATAGATTCGTGAACAACGCAAAAGAATTACGTGTCTCAATAAACATATAATGACCTATAAGAAGGACTGTATCGGCTTTATTCCATCACTCCGCTCACCCTCCGGGTTAATGATAAAACGGCGTAACGATTTTTTTTTAAGAGTTCCCTGACCCAGATGCGATTACATAGAATTATAAGGATTAGCTCAACTATTCTCTTCTCTCAAACCTACAGGTATACTCATGACGCCACTGTGTCAATACAATAGTATTTTCTCGATAATCTTTCAAGTTATTTCCAGAAACTATTATGGTTATACTAAAAAGAATGCAAATAACAGAATTTACGTTAAAATGTGACGTAATTTTATGTATGGATAAATGATTATCAGTAGCAGTTTTCTTTGAACTTATTTCTCAAAATAGCCGACTAGAATAATTGTAAAATTGTAATAAAACGTTGAGATACTCGTATATATAATTGTCTAATTAACACATACATGTGTAAATACATATAAAGAGAGAAAAAACTCTTTCATATGTTTATATGAAGGATAAGGATATGTTACCTTCGGAATCACAAAATGTTGTAAAACACTCGGTAAGCCTCGGGTTTAACTTCATTTTGTAACTCTCGGATACAGTATCCCTGCAATTTATATATGAAAAAGTCTTATAATCTACTGCAATATACGCTTGTCGTCTGTAACTGTATTACATGGCTACCCAGGCAATGTTTCCTGATGTCACGGCACCAAAACATTGTTTTATAGGTATTTGAACTTTGCAAAAATAAGAACGTTATTATTGTAAAAAATGCGAACAATGGAATTGACGTTAAACTTATCGTACAATTTTACATTATTTTGGAGAATTGATCTCGCACAGTCGGGATTTCTTAGAACTTCTTATGGTTGAATATATGTAATAATAATATCAATGTATGATAGAAAATGCCCTTCATATGTGGATAGGAAGGTTAGGGGTGTATTACATTGGGGTGTTGGTCTCTGATCACAAACAGATTCGCGATTTGTTTAGAGTACATTGTGGTGTTTTTTTGGTATATATCATAAAAATTAAACATCTTTTTAATTTTTTTTATCATTAAATAACTTCGAAACGCGTGTGGCATATATCTTGATATCTCAAGACAATGGGGCGTCCGCAGTATCTTTATCAATCCAATAATGGTCTACCAGACTGTCAGTTGATCATGTACCATGTGTGTAAAAATGCACATGAAAGATATTATCATATTTTTTATATTTTGACAGAAGAATCAGATAAAATGTTTGGTCGAGACGGTGAAGAATTGCTTTTTCTCCCATATCACAGGGATATCCCGTGGTTGCTAGAGAAAAGATATCTCTATCTTACACAGGGGGGTGTAAGACAGCTCACACGCGCTAGACAATAACGTGACATACATGCGGCGTAACTGCGGTGCGCAATGTAGATGACGTCATCAATTTTGACGCATAACGACGCTCCTGTGATAATGGCGCGATGAAAAACCTGGAATTCAAGTGGAATTTCATAATATTTTTACTAATTATGGAAGAAAAAGAATCAAACATGGGTCTGTGAAGTGGACAGGGATATTTCAACCATCGTGAAAGATTTTGACCGTCAACCCTCGGCAAGCCTCGGGTTGACCGGCCAAAATCTTTCACTCGGGTTGAGATATCCCTGTACACTTCACAGACCCATGTAAGATTCTATTAGTGATCTGCTTCTAAAGTACTTTTTGTAGATTCAAAATGCTCCACCGCCGACAGAGCATAAACGATGCTCATCATTTTAACAATAAGTTATGTTTACTTGTATATATAATTGTCTAACTAACACATGATTACATATAAAACGATTTATCATCATTTTGGTGCATGCACAATTAGTTCTTCATCTCATATAGGGAACCACGGAGTTTTTTCGGGACACAATAAATCATTTTTAATATTTTCATCTTGGAGCAAAATTTAGAAGCTCAAACTTTTCAATTGAGGTAATGGTGTAAAGTAACTTTTGTGACTGAACAAAAATACTAATTCGTCTATTGTTTGTGTCATTCATCAGAGGTATAGCATCTTTATGCATTACCCGCAAATAAAATGTACCCTGTACCTCGAGCCCTGCATGCGTGTTAGAATTACTGCTGCCCTATTGCATTATCGTTAAAGGCGACTAAATTTAGGATCTTATCTTTTCTCTTCTTCCTAACGGAAATGTCTCCCTTGGCACCAAAGTAAAAGTGGTAGTTTCTGCTCCTGCTTAGCGTTCAGTATACAGGGAGTGGGACGACTGGTTCGCCAGTTGTCAGTATAGTGTGACCGGGATTGTGGGGTGTGTTGCTTGGTGTCTTCGGCGGCATGCTTCAGTCATATAGCACTATAAATTCCACTATACAAGAAGACACAACATGAATATATACCGCAGTCTCTCCAGACACGCACCCAGAGCAACATACACGCAACACACCGCATACATGGGAGGCTGGCCGTCCTTATAGCATGGCACCATAAAATCTCATCTAGAGACAAATAAGTTACTATTTTTTTAATATTTCACAATTAATTTCTCAACAACTGTTGGATTGATCTTTATAAGATTGAACCTCAAACCATAGCTGTTATACGAATATCGATTTTATATCTCCTATCCGATCGCTTTGTGATTGCATAGAGACAAGATTGCACCCAGTAACTCATGCCTGATAAATTCAATGTCTTTATTATGTCACTGATATTTCCTTGTGATTTCATTTTTTAAACATCTGCTTCAGCTTCTCTAAAGCACGTAAACATATACAAGTTCAATATCTTATTGATTGAAACTCTCTGTAAAATTTCAAAGAGGTTTAAAAAAAACTTTCTGTGTGAGCATTACAGGTCTGTAAACATATACGAATTCAATTTCTAATAGATTTGAACTCTTTGTAAAATTTTAAAGAGATATAATAAAAAGCTGTCTGTGTGAACATTACAGGTCTGCAAACATATACGAGTTCAATTTTTATTGATTTGAACTCTTTGTAATTTTTTAAAGAGATCTAAAAAGCTTTCTTTGTGAGCTTTGCCGTTAATCAACTGTTCATGAGAGTCCAAAGACAACTCTTACAAAGCACTATATCACACCTGTAACCTCATGATAACATCCCAATTACTGGATAAAGCTATCAAACAATGTTTTTCTGAAGAGCATAATCCTCGATTGCATGAGATAAGAATCCAATTAGCGAATTAAATTGCATTTTCATGTATTTTTTACTTGGTGTGTTCACTCAGAGATCACTAATCAATTTCTTTGACAGGCTGTATCACGGTGCGTTCGTTTCACGTGAAATATCACATACGAAATAAGACTATTAAATCGCCAACGACTTTACGATTGGCTATCATAGGCATAAACAACAGTTGTCACGATGTCGGTGCGTTTTATATAGAATAGATATACATTCCTGTATATTTGCATTTGATGTCGATTCTTCACAAACTTACTTCATTTTTGTATATTTCATGGTTTGTTGAAATAATGGTCATAGCGTTAATATAAAAAACTATGAAGGCAATTAAAGTTATATGTGCCGTAACTGGGCAAAAATTTTGACATGTTATTTTTTCTTCATTAATCTAATGAAAACCACAATGTTTGACGAATTAAGCTGTGAAAGTCATTCAAATGACTTCAGATGCCTTATAAAAATTAGCTACAACACATACATTATATACTGTAAAGTTGTTGTATTTTATGCGTTATGTATCTTTAGATTTAAACATACCTGCAGAAATCACTTTACAATTAATAATAACACTGTAAAAATGTGAAATGAAATTGTAAACCAAAAGTTGGCTTCATGGTCTGACTGTATGTACACATTTCAATTCACTATAGATGTAAATATCATGATTTTTGGCAGTACTGCCAAAAATCATTTTCAGCTCTTATATGTGCTTGTAAAATAAAAACCTATGAATTGAAAGTAGTGTAATTATCATAATGATGGTTACTTTTGGTAATGAATAACATATTAAAAGCTCATCTCGATTCGTGAGTATGAAAAATACGGCACATATAACTTTAAAAATTATTAACATATATATATTTATCATAAAACATATTTTAAAACCAATGGTCAATACTTAATAATCAATTAGGTCAATTAATCATACTCCAAGTTACTTTACATATTTTACATTACCGCAAAACTATAACATATAGAACACTGGAAAGATATATAAAAATGCGAAATATGTTTATGGAGAACGAAACTCAAACTGAGAAAAAAATAGTAAGAAGCTATCATTAAGAAATATTCACCCTTTACTAATCATATGCTGTAAAAACAAGAAAAGAAATTGTATTCTGTATCTAAATGTATAATGGAGACTTGCTAAACAAAACAATATCTATTCGTATTGATATTTTATCACACTAAACAATACATGCATTATCTGTACGATAAGTGACCGGGGATTTTAATAAGATAATTTTATTTACTATGGTAATCATTAATTGATACAATAGCACATACGAAGCCAAGAAAAATCCCGATAAAGCTAATCCATTTCTTTACGATCTGAACAGAGCCACAGCGGGGAGGCAAGAACGATCCTGAATGTCAGTCTTGTAGCAGACCTCTAACTGTAGTGTATCCCCATTAACAGGAGTTGTTTATAGAGTTGTTATAGGATTGTCTTGGTCTTCGTCCTTACATGACCCTAAAACACGACAATTAGGTCCCCTACGACCCTAAATGAACAACAAAGTATCCAGATTAAATAAAACAATTTATTTTTGTCATTGCTGGACTGTAAAAAATTGACCTTACCACTGTACATTTGATTTACAAAAATACAAACATGTTTTCGAATATAATATCAACAGAAAACTGTAAAACCATATACAATAATGTTGCAAAGGTCTACAGTGTTAAGTTGGATGGCCGTCTATATAAATTTCTACTTGTAACCTTCTGGTTTGGTTTGAAAAGTTAAACAACTAGGGTCATATAAGGACATAGCAGGTTTAGATGCAGCAGGGAAACCACCGACAAGTGTTTAGTACCCGGCAACTGCCCTACATTAGACTCGTACCAGAGGTGGAGGGCTTGAGCTAATATGTTGGGACATCTATTAACCACTCGGCCAACGCGATCCCTTCTTTTTACCGTCCAGTTTATTTGTATTTCCCATCGTAATAAGGAGATAAAGGTTAAGACGAATATAGGATCAACAATGTGCCTCGCGTTTAAAATACAATTATCTTCGTTACATAATGATTACGATCCGCCTACTCGTCAATGATATAAATAGTCCACAATTATCTTCAGTTCAAATGTCGTTTTCCTGTGGTATTCAGTGATTGGATACACACAAAGTATCTATAACTGAGTCTATAGGCAAATGGTTTACTCGATAATCACTTGAAGTTGTCAAATGCTGACATCATATGATTTTTGTACCTGAAAATTAGGTAATGATGAGGTAAATTTTAACCCAAAATCAGATGAAAAATTCTAGTGAATTTTGGGGGAAATCCTTGCGGTTTAATTGTCAATCATCAGATCAGTTATTTAGCAGCAGGGTTTGTTGTTCCTCGTACATGCTGTCAATCACGGTTCTACTTGCACGGTTGTCAAGGACATATTAGTAACTGATTAATATGATGACAGACGTTAAGGATGTATTCTTCTGAGGTTTCAATCCCGTTGAAGTCTCGGTTCGACATAGTGAAAAAAATATGAGATTTTCATATACAACTTATCAATATATGTAGCAAGTTGCTAATTGCAAATTTTGTCAAAAATTACATTTCTATTCCTAGTAGATTTTTTATACGGGGATTTAAAGAAATAGCCAATTTGGCGGCCATATTGAAATTGTTTCTTTTTTGGCTTTGAGTAGAGCCAGTATTTCCATTTTTTACTTAAATTGTTTTACTTAAATTATGACTGTGTCTGCAGTTTTAGCTGTATCGAGCTAGTTTTTGCTGTAAATCTTTACTAGGTTCGTGGTAATTAAAATATTGAGCATTAATTT
This sequence comes from Argopecten irradians, assembly GCF_041381155.1. Lineage (NCBI taxonomy): Eukaryota > Metazoa > Mollusca > Bivalvia > Pectinida > Pectinidae > Argopecten > Argopecten irradians. The sequence goes on from NC_091141.1 coordinate 26,453,780, forward strand.
GTGAAATTAATTTGTGGTCATTGGAGCATTTTTATTGTTTACTTTAAAATATTGAAAAATAACAGATATTTAAATGGGGCAAAAATTAAGCACACAGACTCCAATTTTTCTGTCTGATTTAGAAAGGACAACCATTTCCCTATTGATGGGAAAAATATTGGCAAAAGTTTACCAGAACTTTTTCTATAAAGGGTTAAATTTGGCAAAAATGCCTGAAAATGGTGCATTTTGTTGCTCAAAATAAAGGGGTAGGGGTAGCATATGTTGTTATTCTGAGAAAAAATTATGAGTCTTATTAATCATAACTGGTACATATATAAAGAAGACTACTGGAAAATAAATTCTACAAGCATTCATTCATATCAAACACCTCATTAGGAAATGTAGTCAAAACTGTAAAATTCACGTAAAATCTACTATTTTGTCAACTAGGTATCTTTGAGTGACAATAACTCAAAAACGAGCACACGGACATATGTTTTTCTTCCATTTTCTTTTATGGTATGAACTCCTATTTCCAGTAATCTATTTAAGAAAAAAAGTTTAACACAAGAACATTTTGATTCTCAGAGGTGTACATCCTTAATTAAGGCGATCCTAACTATCATATGTAATACATGCCTTTGAACGGATCTGGGATATCTACCAGATGAAGAAATAACAATAAAGTCTTGTAAAGACGTATATTAAGGAGACACCAAATGTCTTCAGAAGAGGTTAAAATAACATAAAATGTGACTTCATATACCACAACCAATAATAAGAACGGCTATCACGGAGACATATAATACTTATGTTGTTATAAAAATGTGTGTTTGCGAGACGCATATAGGCAAAGTTATGTGAAAATGAGTAAGAAGGAGTCGTGCTTGTCACGAGCCACACATACACGTTGTCATATAGGAACGATTTTCAAGGGGTATCTGATGACCAACATATGTTTTCAATAGTATATATTCCAGCATCTTTCTGTCTCATAATGACTAGGAAATTTCAAAATATTGATATAAAAATAGAAAAAAAAATAAGTAAATGTTTCTAAAACAAATTGTTTTCATGTACTTACCTTGGACTGTTGAGATGCATAGGATGGTACAGTTAAATACTGAACCGACGAAAGCTACCACTGATACCACGCTCATGATGTAACGGGATGCTCGAAGTTCCCGGTTCATTGTCGGAGACATGACGTCACGCTAAATCCGGAACCGGAAATAACTAACACAAACTAAGCACAAACACAAACACTTATTTGCATTCCTTAGGTAATCTGAATTTGATAACCAATCCAACACAAGAAATAATCCAAATATTCAGTTGGAGATCCTCTGTTACCTGTTTTCAACTCATCTTCATTTTTACTCGTAGATGGTTTGAAACGTATTTACCAGCTAAACCTTTCACATATTGACTTTTAGGTCACTTATGCTTATGCACTGTTGTTGGGCATTCACTTACGTCTTGGCAAGCAATAATCGATAATGGTCTGCAAAACAATGCAATGAGTCTGTAACAAAAAAACAAAAACAAAATATAATGTTATCTCTTATGATTTATCTCAAACATTAAAACTTATAGAATTAACATTGCTTTTCTAACAATCATGACAATGGAAGTATTTTCAAGGAATATTCTCAACCTTGGAAGCATAAAAAAAACATATAACCGTTCACTTCTTGTGTTGTAGACAATGTCTTAACTCCATACTGCCTTCATGAATAAAACATCAACACCACTTGTCAATCTGATATATTAAGAATATATTGCAATCACTGGGATTGATTAAAGATACTAATAATCTCTGCTTTAATCCCAGTAAAGTGGATAATGTATGCTTTCGTAGAAATATAGGTCTTTAGGAGTCTGAGGTAAGGCATCAGGGCGAAACATTGAAAATCATCATCCGACTTAGACATTCATTACAACCGGATGTTGAGCACATCTAAAATAGAAGCATTATCACTTAGTTCCAGAGAATCATTAAAGCAATCAGCAGAAAAAGTAGAAAATATCGTGACAATATACTATCTTGTGATCGAACAGTAAATATCAATTCCACACTTCCATATATGGTAACTGAGTAATCACGTAACATGATATAGTCGTGCGAGTGGTCAGTATATGGACATTTTCTGAAAAGAGTGTGGGTTCCTCATCACAGTGAAGATTTAAACTTTTTTAAGACTTAATTAAATTGTGAGGATGCTATAATTGAGTGATATTGTTACACACACATATCTCTACGTGGGAATAATGTAATTCGTGTGTTGAACAATGTTTGATAGGGCTTGAGTGCCAATAGTAGACACGATCAGGGCCTGAGTGCCATTGTTTACATATTGCCAGGCCTGGGTGTCAGTTGTCTCAGAGTCCAAGTTTTTAAAAAACTATTAGAGTCTAGATTTTACACGTAAACACACGTACAGATATGCCCCCCTCATCCATGTAAACACAAGTACAGAGTTGTCCAACTTATCCATGTAAACACTGGTACAGATCTGTTCCCCTTATCCACGTAAACACAGGTACTGATCTGTCCTTTTATCCACGTAAAACACAGGTACAGATCTGTCTCCCCGTTTCAAGGTAAACAAACACAAGTACAGATTTGTCCCCTTATCCACGTAAGCACAGGTACAGGTCTGTCTCCCTTATCCACGTAAACACAGGTACAGATTTGTCCCCCTTATCCACGTAAACACAGGTACAGATTTGTCCCCCTTATCCACGTAAACACAGGTATAGATCTGTCCCCCTTATCCACGTAAACACAGGAACATATCTGTCCCCTTATCCACGTTAACACAGGTACAGATCTGTCTCCCCGTTTCAAGGTAAACAAACACAAGTACAGATTTGTCCCCTTATCCACGTAAACACAGGTACAGATCTGTCCCCTAATCCACGTAAACACAGGTACAGATTTGTCCCCCTTTTCCACGTAAACACATATATAGATCTGTCCCCCTTATCCACGTACACAAAGGTGCAGATCTGTCTCCCTTATCCACGTAAACACAGGTACAGATCGGTCTCCCTTATCCACATAAACACAGGTACAGATCTGTCTCTCTTATCCACATACACACAGGTACCTATCTGTCTCCTTTATTCGCGTAAACACAGGTACAGATCTGTCCCCCTTATCCACGTACACAAAGGTACAGTTCTGTCTCTCATCCACTTAAACACAGGAACAGATCTGTCTCTCTTATACACGTAAATACAGGTAATTATCTGTCTCCCTTATCCACGTAAACACAGGTACAGATCTGTCTCCCTTATCCACATAAACACAGGTACAGATCTGTCTCCCTTATCCACGTACACACAGGTACATATCTGTCTCTTTCATTCACGTAAACACAGGTACATATCTGTCTTCTTTATCCACTTAAACACAGGTATAGATTTGTCCCCTTATCCACGTAAACACTGGTACAGATTTGTCCCCTTATCTACTTAAACACAGGTACAGATTCGTCTCCCTTATCCACGTAAACACATGTACAGATCTGTCTCCCTTACCCACGTAAACACAGGTACAGATTTGTCCCCTTATCCACGTAAACACAGGTACAGATCTTACCCCCCTTATCCACGTAAACTCAGGTACAGATTTGCCCCCCTTTTCCACGTACACAAAGGTACAGATCTGTCTCCCTTATCCATGTAAACACAGGTACAGATCTGTCTCTCTTATCCACGTACACAAAGGTACAGATCTGTCTCCCTTATCCACGTAAACACAGGTTTAAATCTGTCCCCCTTTTCCCCGTAAACACAGGTACAGATCTGTCTCTCTCATCCACGTACACTCAGGTACATATCTGTCTCCTTTATTCACGTAAACACAGGTACAGATCTGTCCCCCTTATCCACGTACACAAAGGTACAGTTCTGTCTCTCATCCACTTAAACACAGGAACAGATCTGTCTCTCTTATACACGTAAATACAGGTACTTATCTGTCTCCCTTATCCACGTAAACACAGGTACAGATCTGTCTCCCTTATCCACATAAACACAGGTATAGATCTGTCTCCCCTATCCACGTACACACAGGTACATACATGTATCTGTCTCTTTTATTCACGTAAACACAGGTACATATACCTGAACCGTTTAACGTTCCCAAATTTGCGTTTCGTTTGCGTTTGCGTTATTTCCGTTAGCAATCGTTAGTGTTAGCAATCGTTTATCGTTAATCGTTATCGTTTGCGTTAGCAATCGTTAATCGTTAGTTGCGTTTACAATCGTTTGCGTTAGAAATCGTTTGCGTTAATCGTTAGCAGGACCCACTTCCGCTAACGTTAGCCACTAAAAATAGAACTAAATGCCGGTGAGATGCTTTGACGATCCGGATATGATATTACGTCTACCGCTTCGTGTAGAAGCGATTATCATAACATCTATGAAATAAAAAAAATATGAATAAAGTGTATTGTAGATCTATTGCATTTTATATCTCTTTTGGATGTATATATGTTTGTTAGATGTGGTTGAAATAAAATCAGTACAGTAACAAGATCGCATACATGACGTACACCCCTATCCGTGAAAACGTTCTGAAATACTCGTATTTAAATGACATTTCAAAACTTCGTGTGATTATCACTTTTTTTATTATTATTATCAGAAACATATATCTTATATATGTTTGTAGTTACTATGATTTCTGCGAAAGCAATTCAAATATTAACGAAAATGTCTTACAGAATATTAATGTCAAAAGCATCATTTTACAAAGAATCCACGACAACTGAAAGATTACACAAGAAAATAGCTAAAACAGATAATAAAAATATAAAAATGTTATTACAGACACGCTGCATAATATTCTTCTTGTTATGTTAAATATTATCAATGTACGAAGAACGCAAAAAAAAAGACTCGGGAGATTTGTAAATAAATTCGTGAACTTTAAAAATCATTAATATGACGAGTTTGAACACGGGGAATAGGTGAGATTTGGCATTTACATGTACATATTTTTAAACGCAATTAATTAGTACTTGTATCTATATGAAAATGGAATAAAATGATGTAAATGTTTGCAATGTACGAGTATACCTACAACTACATGTAGAACACGTGTAGAGAATTAGAACTGTGCAGGGGTAGTACGTTACATTGGAAGCCTTCACACATACTGTACGTACGCGTGTCAAATCAGGCACGGATATACGTTTAAGCTTATATCAATAAAAACTGGACAGTCACGGGCACCTTCTCACATGTGTTGGTTGTTATTTGTACCTGGAATCTTTTCAATTCCCAGCATGACGCGCACGGGTATTTTACCTGTACAGGTATATAGGTCACGACTGGTGTTACCTTGTGTCGACCCCCTGTAGCTGGCCACGGGCGGAGTTCACCTGTAATTAACACCTTCTTGGGAGGGAGATTAACTTTATACCCAACTTACCTGTGCCCCGTGCAAAAATGTACACTGTGACAGTACATTTCACGGATATATATATGTACTGTCGTATTTCAAAGTTTTGATGTGTGCAATATGCTTTCTTATAGATTACGTTGGAATGAATTAGCTTACACTTATACATTGTATGAAAAATTAATTTGCTTAAACTGTAAATTGAAGAGTTGCTTGGTGTGAAATGTGATCAAATAACTATATTTCTTACACCAGTTACAAATATACGTAAAAAATTGTCGCAATGCAATTTTACAGTTATCTTCAGTGTGCATACATGTATGCATGTGCATCACTATCTTCATCGTCGTTGTCATCAATGATTATGTATAATTGACTTAATTTGAATATAAATAACTGGAAGTGAAATATTTTCATTCTTCATCTCTTTATTATATGCATGAACTGTAAAATGAGAGAACTGCAAATGGCGAAACACGAATTCAAATGTTCAATCTTTATTTCAGTAGCTGTGGCGCGCCGGCGTATGTACATGTACGTGCATTGTAAATGTACATGTACGACCCTAAAATCGATGTCTAGTCAATTATAAGCAATGAGCTTTTATGAATGCACACCCTAGTAATATACAGCGTGTAATCCGTTATGAAACAAATATTCCGAGAATACAATTTTCCATGATAAGCGGAAGAGCCTTTCGACGATCTGAAAAAACCCTGAAACTTGTGATTGATGCGGGAAACACTATAAGATGTTAATTATTACCATTGTTGAGTTATGAAACATCGATAATAGAAATCAAACATATAGATGGAAATTTGATTTACAGCATTTTAAATGTGTTTGTGTGAAAATGTTTCCATTTAAAGTACATGTACCAGTATACGCCTGATCGCTTCACTAAAGTTATGACATTGTGACGGTAATATTATCAATAAAGTGTTGTTGTAACAATTTGTTTGTTATTTCTTAAAATGTCGGACAAATATGACACTTATAATAATACAATTCTCTCTTATACATACGGTTGTACAAGTAATGTGTAAACGTACGTGTGAAGTGGAAACTTCGTATCGAGTACAGTCGTGTTTTACTTCATTGTGTGATTACAGTTGCACATGTCATTCATTTTGTAAACGTACATTTTGTACATGGAAACTTTGCATCGAGTACTGTCGTCTTTGACTTCATCGTGTCCATATAGTTTTCATAGGCAAATGTTTATATGATATACAGAAACTTTAATCCCGAACATACTCCAGTTTTTCTTGTACTTTCGTTTGTATTTCAAAACATCAAGATCCGTAATTCATTTACCGTCAAGCCGTGTCCGTGATTATAACAATGGTATTTCCGGTTTATCATAGCCGATCGTTTTGCGTTTTGCATTAATCGTTAATCGTTAGCCGGTATTGCGTTAATCGTTTATCGTTAATCGTTAATCGTTAGCAATCGTTAGAGTTAGCTAACGGACGATTTTTTTGCGTTGCGTTTGCGTTAGGTTGGGAACGTTAAACGGTTCAGGTACTGTATCTGTCTTCTTTATCCACTTAAACACAGGTATAGATTTGTCCCCTTATCCACGTAAACACTGGTACAGATTTGTCCCCTTATCTACATAAACACAGGTACAGATTCGTCTCCCTTATCCACGTAAACACATGTACAGATCTGTCTCCCTTACCCACGTAAACACAGGTACAGATTTGTCCCCTTATCCACGTAAACACAGGTACAGATCTTACCCACCTTATCCACGTAAACTCAGGTACAGATTTGTCCCCCTTTTCCACGTACACAAAGGTACAGATCTGTCTCCCTTATCCACGTAAACACAGGTACAGGTCTGTCTCTCTTATCCACGTACACAAAGGTACAGATCTGTCTCCCTTATCCACGAAAACACAGGTATAAATCTGTCCCCCTTATCCACGTAAACACAGGTACAGATCTGTCTCTCTCATCCACGTACACTCAGGTACATATCTGTCTCCCTTATCCACGTAAACACATGTACAGATCTGTCCCCCTTATCCACGTACACAAAGGTACAGATCTGTCTCTCATCCACTTAAACACAGGTACATATCTGTCTCCCTTATCCACATAAACACAGGTACAGATCTGTCTGCCTTATCCACGTACACACAGGTACAGGTGTCCTTTATTCACGTAAACACAGGTACATATCTGTCTCCTTCATCCACTTAAACACAGTACAGATCTGTCTCCCTTATCCACGTAAACACTGATACGGATCTGTCTCCCTTATCCACGTAAACACAGTACAGATCTGTCCCCCTGTATCCATGTAAACACATGTACATATCTGTCTCTCTTATCCACGTAAACACAGGTACAGATCTGTCTCCTTTGTCCACGTAAACACAGGTACAGATCTGGCCCCCGTGTATTTACGTTAACACAGGTACAGATCTGTACCCCTTATCTACGTAAACACAGGTACAGATTTGTCCCCCTTATCTACGTAAACACAGGTATATATTTTTCTCCCTTATCCACGTAAACACAGGTACAGATCTGTCCCCCTTATCCAAGCTATCACAGGTAGAGACATGTCCCCTTATCCACGTAAACACAGGTACATATTTGTCCCCTTATCCACGTAAAAACAGGAACAGATCTGTCTCCCTTATCCACGTTATCACAGGTACAGATCTGTTCCCCTTATCCACGTAAACACGGGTAGAGATATGTCCCCGTAACCACGTAAACACAGGTACAGATTTGTCCCCTTATCCACATAAAAACAGCTACAGATCTGTCCCCCTTATCCACGTAAACACAGGTACCGATCTGTCTCCCTTATCCACGTAAATACAGGTACAGATCTGTCGCCTTATCCACTTAAACACAGGTACAGATTTGTTCCCCTTATCCACGTACACAAAGGTACAGTTCTGTCCCCCTTATCCACGTTTACACAGATACAAATATGTTCCCTTATCCATGTAAACAAAGGTACAGATCGGTTCCCCTTATCCACGAACACACAGGGACAAATCTGTCTCCTAAACAAAAGTTCAAATCTGTCACTTTTAATGATGTATACATATATGCAGTTCAAACATTCTTTAATGATACATACCTATTTTCTCCTCTGTTAAATCGATGTTCAGCTATTAAGTTCCCTACCACTGCCAAACCGTACGAATTCCATCGTTTCAATTTTAAAATAGAATCCTTAACTAGCAATCAAATTATAAAAAAAAAACGAATCAAAAGTTATTTTTATAACAAAAACAAACCATTCCTTTTACAGCGAGTAGTCACAAAGATTAATTGACCCGGATCCTATAGAAACTGATGATTATGGACATTCTTAATAACTCCTGTTCCATATTCTTTAAAATCTTAACCTGTCGGATTATGTAATGTCTCTCCTGTTGGGATGTACGAGTATCACAGCGGATGATATCCGAGGCGTCAGTTAGCCTATACTGTAGCCTGAAAACTGCAGCAACTCTCTTCTATCACACACCGCTCTTACGATACTATAGCTTGAAAACTGCAGTAACTCTGTTCTATCACACACCGCTCTTACGCCTTTTCTCGGGTCACAGTATTGGCAGAATATCACACTATCACTGATAATTCGCACGCACGTCTATCTCAGGCTTTGACTCTTACGCTTAACAAGTTTTACTTTAATTGAAATGTGTAGAAAAACAGGAGAAGAAGCAAAACCAAAAATTCTACTATGGATCAGAATTGAGATCGATATTGAAGTTAGTGTGTAGATTATTTGTGTGAAGGAAGGTTTTTATGTACCAAAACTCCAAGCCAGAATACATTTCAGGAAACAGTATCAAAACCCTTAATGCATATAGTAAACATGATTATTTTCACGGATGGACTTTTTTCGATAAGTCATATTTAAAACTGTTCGCGATGTGTTAATATTTGTGAAATGCATTTATAATGAAATTATTCGAATGTTCGTGCGTGAATATATTCGAAGAAGAAGTAAAACAAGGCAGAACTTACAGTATCTAAAAATTGCTAAGTGTAAGTCTGAAAATATATTGTAGTTTTTAAAATTTTTTTTCTGCATGATTAACAGCGTGATTTAAAAAAAAAAAGAATTTTTTTTTAATTAAGCAAAAATAGGGATAGATAAATATATTTGGTCTTAAATCAGTTGGAACATTCGGAACTTCGTATGTTCTCGTTTACGAATGGTTCCGAATGTTTCCAATTAAGTCTCTGCTACATGTAAGTAATATGGTATATGCATTTCGATGTAATGGGCCGATTTATAAACTTGAATTAATAACTCCACAATCAATAAGTTTCCTCGATATCACGACACTTTAAGTTGATTGTGTCTTTTAAAATGATAACAATAAATCAATTAATGTCTTTTCAAAGCAAACATCCTGGCTGTTAATGGACGTTAAACTAATAAAACCAAACCAAACCTCCTTCATATTTGATAAAGAAAAGTGGTCACTCGTAAACACTGATTTAAAACGTTAATTAAAAATCGCCTCAATGTCGATCAAAAATATTTTGATAAAGCTTTTGTTTGCTCCATCCTTTCTTCGACATAATATTTCATGATCATTTAAACACGTGGGCTACCCGATCTGATGCCTACGTATCTAAACTCACTACATGTATTTTATTCTCGTCTAATGTCATCTAGTATATTGTATATTTAACAACACGTCAAATTAAGGAACATATATCATTATTTGGCATTCTGTATACGAGTGTTTTAAAATCAATTTTGAGCAGGACTGGCATAAATAGTATTGTGCGCAAACCTTGTACATATTACTAATATATTTTTGCAATAAATAAAACATGGTGATTACTTTGTAATGTTTTCTTTGCATGCGACACGCACTCTATGTTACCTCACTACTACATACAAGGAGATATTCCCTCAAAGTGACTTGGATGGTTCGCAAGAAAAATTTCCCATTAAGCAAACAGCAAAAAAGCTTAGATACTAAACGTGTCGTGTTTTAGAGGCATCTTTGTATAACTCATTGTTCGTCCCCGTCATCAAGCAGAGTGATATCTGAGTTCCAACATCTTTGTATAACTCATTGTTCGTCCCCGTCATCAAGCAGAGTGATATCTGAGTTCCAACATCTTTGTATAACTCATTGTTCGTCCCCGTCATCAGAGTGATATCTGAGTTCCAACATCTTTGTATAACTCATTGTTCGTCCCCGTCATCAGAGTGATATCTGAGTTCCAACATCTTTGTATAACTCATTGTTCGTCCCCGTCATCAGAGTGATATCTGAGTTCCAACATCTTTGTATAACTCATTGTTCGTCCCCGTCATCTGAGTGATATCTGAGTTCCAACATCTTTGTATAACTCATTGTTCGTCCCCGTCATCTGAGTGATATCTGAGTTCCAACATCTTTGTATAACTCATTGTTCGTCCCCGTCATCTGAGTGATATCTGAGTTCCAACATCTTTGTATAACTCATTGTTCGTCCCCGTCATCTGAGTGATATCTGAGTTCCAACATCTTTGTATAACTCATTGTTCGTGCCCGTCATCAAGCAGAGTGATATCTGAGTTCCAACATCTTTGTATAACTCATTGTTCGTGCCCGTCATCAAGCAGAGTGATATCTGAGTTCCAACATCTTTGTATAACTCATTGTTCGTCCCCGTCATCTGAGTGATATCTGAGTTCCAACATCTTTGTATAACTCATTGTTCGTCCCCGTCATCTGAGTGATATCTGAGTTCCAACATCTTTGTATAACTCATTGTTCGTCCCCGTCATCTGAGTGATATCTGAGTTCCAACATCTTTGTATAACTCATTGTTCGTCCCCGTCATCTGAGTGATATCTGAGTTCCAACATCTTTGTATAACTCATTGTTCGTGCCCGTCATCAAGCAGAGTGATATCTGAGTTCCAACATCTTTGTATAACTCATTGTTCGTGCCCGTCATCAAGCAGAGTGATATCTGAGTTCCAACATCTTTGTATAACTCATTGTTCGTCCCCGTCATCTGAGTGATATCTGAGTTCCAACATCTTTGTATAACTCATTGTTCGTCCCCGTCATCTGAGTGATATCTGAGTTCCAACATCTTTGTATAACTCATTGTTCGTCCCCGTCTCATCTGAGTGATATCTGAGTTCCAACATCTTTGTATAACTCATTGTTCGTCCCCGTCATCTGAGTGATATCTGAGTTCCAACATCTTTGTATAACTCATTGTTCGTGCCCGTCATCAAGCAGAGTGATATCTGAGTTCCAACATCTTTGTATAACTCATTGTTCGTGCCCGTCATCAAGCAGAGTGATATCTGAGTTCCAACATCTTTGTATAACTCATTGTTCGTCCCCGTCATCAGAGTGATATCTGAGTTCCAACATCTTTGTATAACTCATTGTTCGTCCCCGTCATCTGAGTGATATCTGAGTTCCAACATCTTTGTATAACTCATTGTTCGTCCCCGTCATCTGAGTGATATCTGAGTTCCAACATCTTTGTATAACTCATTGTTCGTCCCCGTCATCTGAGTGATATCTGAGTTCCAACATCTTTGTATAACTCATTGTTCGTGCCCGTCATCAAGCAGAGTGATATCTGAGTTCCAACATCTTTGTATAACTCATTGTTCGTGCCCGTCATCAAGCAGAGTGATATCTGAGTTCCAACATCTTTGTATAACTCATTGTTCGTGCCCGTCATCAAGCAGAGTGATATCTGAGTTCCAACATCTTTGTATAACTCATTGTTCGTGCCCGTCATCAAGCAGAGTGATATCTGAGGTCCAACATCTTTGTATAACTCATTGTTCGTCCCCGTCATCAGAGTGATATCTGAGTTCCAACATCTTTGTATAACTCATTGTTCGTCCCCGTCATCTGAGTGATATCTGAGTTCCAACATCTTTGTATAACTCATTGTTCGTCCCCGTCATCTGAGTGATATCTGAGTTCCAACATTTTGAGAAGGACATACCAGATTATCTCTGATAAACTTTTATTTTAGTGTACTAACGTAAAATCATAATTTTCAGAAAATTCAATGATAAATTGAACGCTTCCAAATAAAGATCCACTTTGACCTACATTGTACATTTTCAATATAGCGTTTTGCCCTGTGTCTGAATTTGAATTTAGTTTTAATTATGAATAGGTGAAAATAACAAAAATATGTTGCTATACGTTTTTCCCAATAAGCATTAAGCACGCAACAGTAAGTAATCCATTGTAAATTATTTTGTTCATCCTTAAGTTGCCACTGATGACCAAAAATAGGTCCCCTGTCATTTCTAATCAGGATCAAATTAGACATTGATGAAATCTCCCGATTTTCCTGGCCTTACTAAGGTACAAACTACTCGGTATGGTGAACACATTTAGGAGGATTTATATATGTCACCACATTGTAACGTGAAACCGTCAAATATCTGCGAGATATATTTATTGTTCTATTATTCTACAATGGATTAAGGATGGCTACACTGTTAAATACCTACCACAAAGATTGTTTTATGTAAAACTATTATGGATGAGGAGACTGTTAAATATCTACTACAACTTTTGTTATACGTAGAACTATTATGGACATGAAATCTGTACAAGAAAGGAATAAAACCAATATAAAGGAAACTTTATGTAAGTTTTTATTTTAGATGAATATTTTATTATCCACTTGTACATATATAAATAGATTTATTCATGAAAACAATACATGGCCCGTAGATTGATCATAGCTTGATCGATTTTACTGTTATTGTTGATAGTAAAACAAAACGCCGTTCGATAACCTTGTTACGAGAATTTTTATCATCTTGATTGTAGTTTCGTGTGTTGGTTTCCATGGTGATGTACAGATCATGTGTTTTGATCTGTGGAGACATAATAATGTTATTATCACTCATCCATATTTGACAGTGGAGTCAATGTATCGCAAAGAGTTTCGTGTACATTTAAATCCCTTCTAGCACCATTTCTCGTCATGCGTTCACAATGTAACTGACAAGCTAAACCAGCCATACAAGCCTCTGAGACACCACAAGGAGAGCGCAATTTGTTCCTATAAAACTACCAGATTGGAACGAGTGAAAATATTAATTGGTTATAGCTTCAATTTAGAGGCTTTTTTTCTTGCTTCATCCAAAACCAGAACGAATATTGGTTTCATGTTTCCACATAAAAGACATTATCTTCTTGTCAAGAGCGACCAGCTAAATGTACTACACGTATAGCATACGGCTTTGGTTCGGTTTTATGAATGTCAATGTGAATTTGCATCTGTATGCATGAATTTATGGAAGTCATTTGCATCTAGATGATATTAGATATTGATCGGATGAGGGATATGTTTTCTGTAATTTACATCATTTTGTGGAGATGAAGACAGGGATCGATATGTGTGAAGAAAGATTGTCGGGTCGTACAGAATTCCAAAGATATATAAAAATATATGATTGTAGATGAGAAATAAATTTTACAGAAAATAAGGCCTAAATTTCACTATCAAAAACAGAAGCAGGCGATTTAGTATTTTTCTTCAGTTACAAAAGTTACTTACTTTACACTATTACCACCATTGAAAAGTTTGAGCTTCTATTTTTACTTCAAGTTAAAAATATGAAAAATAATTAATTGCATCCCGAAAAAAATTCCGTGGCACTATATTCTATATGGAATGAAGTACTGATTGCACATGCACCACAGGCGAAATAAATTATTTTACATTATTTTTTGTGTTAATTTGGCATATATATACATGATTAAACACCAATTATTGTTCAAATGATGAATATCATTTCTACTCTGTCGGCGGTGGAGCATCTTTAATTATATCATAGAGCTTTTTTCATGTATGGCGGATTGACTGGCAAACGCGATTTTCTTCTAGCTTATTCAAATTGACGGGATATTATAACTGTAAAATTGTAATTAAAACATCGAGGTATGAGAAAAAAAACACCTTTTCATATATGGATATAATTCTACCATCGGGATAACAAAATTTTGTAAATGTATCGCCATTACAACAGTCTGTGACCCTCGGGTAGAATATCCCTAGTCTTCATATCCACATATGAAAGAGATTTATAGATGCAATCTCTAGGGTTATAGGGTGAAAAAATATGCACTTTAAAAGTTTACAAAAATATTTCTTTTTAAGGTTAAAACAATGACGGTATTAACCATCTATAATAATTGTATCAACTTATATGTTCATGGTCTAAGAGAGATAACTTAAAGTAAAAGCAATCAGTGACAAACCTTATACTGTTATTCAGAAATGCTATGCCCATCACTATTTCAGGATCCATAGGAAAACCTACATAAATGACGTTCATTATAACTATAATTTAACATTTATCACCGCCATAGGTACGAAATGGAGTCTTGAAATAACATTACTAAACTTGATTTCTTGCTCAAAATCTGTATGTCCTTAGTGTGCGTCCTTCTTCAGTAAGTTATCCTGATAATAACCATACTGCTTCAATCGAAGTTCTTTTATAAACGGTATCTCTGGTATGTTCATATAATGACAGTCCCACTCAGTCACATCAAAGGCTGCCGTCCACCTTGATTTTACAACTTTATATGTATCGAAATCGTCTTCGTATTGCTGACAAAAGAATTCTATGTCACGTCTAAGACGTCTGAAATAGTTCACTTCCTCGTGTATATCTGGACCTTGCGCTCGTAACAGAGCTTGTAGTTTGTTGTAAAAATGATCATATAGTGCGTAGTCTATCTCGTCCCAAATTTGGTGACGGTACCCATCGCCTGGGTTGAAAAGAAAGTCGACCGCGCCATGTCTCTTCACATTCTTCTTAATGTATATAACATCTTTTATTTCCCAGTTCAAAAGTCTTCTTAACAGAATTAGTGATTCGTCAAAATGTTCTACAACCATTATTAGGTCGAACTCTGAATCTAGTTTATGAATATATCTTTGAATTTCTGTTTTATTTCTAGTTCGAAACACATGTGGCGGGAAATTATACTCCATTGCCATGCTGTTGTCGAGAAAACTTATGGACGAGCCATTGTTGTAAAAATGTGGATTCTCTAGGAATCTCGAAACAGGAAACGGGTCGTCGATATCAAACACTTGTTTCGGTCGGAAATAATTGAGAATAGATTTGAAGTGATCAAATGGATCCCTCACAATACCAATATAGACAGTGTCTCGTGGCATAATCCTATCAAAGGCAGTTCTGTTGTATATCACGTGACAGCAGGTGATGTCATAGGACCTGTTCCTAGGTGCTGGAAGTATGTTCCTGCTTGTGATTGTATTCCTGAGACTTATTATGTTCGGGAAGAAAAACTTGGGAACTTTAGGCAACACGACAAGAAGGTCTCTCCGCATGGCGAACCTTAAGAAGACATTTTGGACAGTCGTGCTAGCGGCTTTGTGTACTTTCAAGAAAGCAATATGGCGTTTTTCGACATCCTTCTTCCCTCGTACAAACGTCTGTTGTGTAGATACTTTATCGTGGCGATGGGGTCCGGTGTACATCACATAGGATAGCCAGATAATGTACAATACCAGTACAACCACCACGTAGTAGGATCTGTGAGGGAAAACAATTGGTATCGCATCAATACAAATGATCGGAACCAGGCTAAGTAATTTAGTAATCCAAATTTGATACTTGTAATAACATTTATTTACTGATGCTAGTAATACTTACGCTGTATATTTAATTTGCGACTTATAATAAAAGAAAATTACGCCAATTTACTTTTGAGATCGTTCATGAATGTCAGATCATGCAGTGTCTATCAGCTTGGTTTTACTGGAATACCCTTACTTTCCGCATTCCAATTTTAAGGAGGACATAGATAAATAAATAAAGATCGCAACATAAACATTTATATCATCTACTAGAAATACTTACCTTAATTTCTTCATTGTCCTAGTTATATACATATACTTATCCGTAGTACTGTGGATTCTAAATGAATGTCACATGTTAATATATAAAATACTATGAGTATTGACTACTAGTGTATTTTACAGTGGTGCCTTCTGTCAAGTCTATGAAAACTCTGAGATTTTCCGGATATAATCTTAGTCAGGAAATGAACTAGACTTGGGTGTATTACTTACGAGATATACACTTTGTATATAATGTGTCGTTAACGATTTTAGTCAAAAAATCTTTACAGACCGCTAAACATTTCTAGAGAAATGTTGTTGTTTTTTGGACACCAGATGGTAGGTTCAATGTATGTAAACTGTAATCAATTCTCTCAAATTCTATGGGAATTTAACCAATACAACATGTGTATGCTCATTATATGTATATTGCTACTAATTGACATTTTATTACTGTTCAAGAGATGGGCGTACATGTAATATTTAAAGGACCAAATGCTACGTTTCTGAAACAAATAAGTTTATTCATAAAAATGTAATTTAAGAACATCTACATTTTATACATCGATGACCCGATTCGAATAATATAGCAACAGCACCATACAAACGCTAGATAACTGGCATGGGATGTACTTGATTTGGAGTTTAAAACACTTCAAGATAGTGGCTACCTCACAGCAAAATAGGTAGGTTTCTCCGAAAGTAAGAAATACATGTCATGCACATTTTTCTGCATTACTCCCGAGATTTTGCGAGAACTAAACAACGAACACAAACATTCATTCATCTGGATCCATTATTACGTTTGAGGATTGTACTCCCGCTGCTCTGAGGTTGTTGTTAGTTGGGATCTAAGATTCAAAGAGTAACAACTGGTGTAAACATACATTGTACATTTGATATTTTCGAGTATATGTTGTAAGTGAATGAGTTTTCTTCTTCCTCTTGTCAAAGTACAGTTTATTTGATCAACTCGTTATTTATTAGTTATTTATCAAAAAACAATGTCTCGGTGACATGGGAGTTTTCGCGGAGTGGATTCGAAAACATTGGTATGGAGTTTTGTTTTGGATAAGGAGTGGACACATTTGGGTATTGAACGTACATTGTAATTAAATCCAGTACATTCATTTACGTCGATGTGGATGGAATCTCTATTCCCATGGTTCGTTATTTATACTGAAATTATGTATTTGCTCCCGTTTGTCAATGTGCTGATAGAAAATCAATTTCATATAAACATATTTTAGTATTTGTATGAAATGTTCAAAATGAATATCATAAAAGACCAACTTCGTTGTTACTATCAGGTATTCAGGGATCCCAACTGATAATCGACCACCGTTTTTTATTCAAAGTACGCTTTATCCTACAAACTTTGACATTGATGAATCACTCGCAATAAAACATTGAAGATGAATCTTAGATACATACATTTATGTATATATGTTCCTTCAGTCGATCCAGAGAGTCTGTTTCCTAAGAGACAAAAGTGTTCAAAACCATCGTCAACAAATTAAAATACCAGGTCAAGATCAACGAAAGCGACGACAAATCAGATGTTGATAATTTTGTGGATTTCATTCCGAGAGTTTTAGACGAATTAAGACCAGTTGACTATCATCACGCATGGATCAACATGATTCAGTCCATATCGAAAAAGTAATAATTTCCACTTCGGGATATCGATCATTGACTACATATTCGTTAAATGGAACAGGTTCATTCGTGATGAACCTTGCGGCATATCTTTTCGACGGCCGGCAGGATTCGAACTTGACTCAATTTTGATAGTAGGTTATAACAAATGACATCTATGAAAGCAGTTTGCATACGATGCAGGTCACCACGCACGGGTCATGGAGGCTGAAACCTGCGTGTGGGACTTGTTTTTTTTTTTTTTTTTTTGAAATCGGTGCTATTTTTCCCTTCCTTTTCCCTTTCTCTCTATTTTCTCTTACTTTGATATCTCTTCTATCGTTTAAGACCATCTGCATGTCTGTTAGCTGCAATATTGTAGCTCAAAAGACTTTTTGACAGAAAATGGTGTCGTAAAGGTATAGTAGGCCGGGTACGTATATTATTTAAGCTCACAACGACAGGTTTCCGGGCACGCACTAAAATCCGGATTTCAGACCTCAATTTTTGACTTATTTGGGCATGTTCATTGGTGATTTGTGACGTTACTAATTTATAATGCAATGACCGAAATGATATTGACATGATATATATAGGGATGAACATTTTCTATTCAAAAAATTAGTATTTAGTTTTCAACGGTCTCAGATGGGCTCCAGAAGGGTGCATTAAATGGGGCAAATGAATAATTACGCATAAATACCTTACGGCCGTCCAAAGGATATACATGTAAGCATTAAAAGTCCGAAAATCACCTGTTTACAACAATTGTTACACACCGAACCAATGCCAACTTGAGAGCAGTGAGCGATACAAGCAATAAACGTATTTATGAATACAAAGAATACTGATGTGTTTAATCCCGGCAAAATGTAGCGATAATGTGCTACTTACTTTCAGAGAAACTTCACTTTGCACCCGACACCTACAAGCAGCGAACTTGTTTTCAACTAGTTTGCTGTGTGGTGTAATACATATGTACTGTGGATTCCCCACCATGGTAATATATTTAGCAAAAGTTGGATTTACACATGGTTCTTAATAATAAATTGTTACCTTTGTAAGATGGCGTTTCAATTCATATGTGGCTTTAAGTTATATACATTTTGTATAAGGGTCAAAGAAGTAATATCAACAGGATTTTCTAGATGTATATACATCTTACATATATAGAGAGGTTCCCAATAAGTGACTGTTGTTTATCATATTTATCAAACTCTAGTTAATTTACAAATTTTGCAAACACACCAGCTTTTTCAAGTGCCATTTAAAAATTTAAAAATTAACTAACCATAGTTTAGATAAATATATATGATAAATAACAGTCACGCGTTGGGGAACTTGTTCATCCTATACATGTATAAAACTCTTTCATATGTGGATATGAGGGATATTCTACCCGAGGGTCACATAATGTAGTACAACTCGAGGCTTGCCGACGGGCTTGGTGACGGGGATATATTAATTAGGTCATATTAAAAATACACTGTAGTCTGTGAACTCTGTGAGCATCATCTGGTTTTTCCATGTTTAAAGCAGATTTTTAAGTGATTTAGGATGTAGGATGCTACAATTATGCCTTCCGCCCCAATGCATGATCATAAAAGGCGACTAAATTTGGGATATTATATTGGATTCTGTCCCATGTTAAACAAACAGTAAAGATAAGGTTTCTTTCTAAGGAAAATTTCTTAACCAGTTATTTAAAGGGCCACTACCTTTCTGAAACGGTTTTTAAATTCTAAAATAGGAATGTAAAACAAAATTGATAATTTTTTCAAGTCACAAAAGTTCTTAATTGACCGTTAATACTATGCTTACAATCACTTTATTAACAATTTAATTTAAATAAATCTTATGCTAATTTTCATTACGAGGGTCGTTTTATGTTTCCCGCCGTCATCCTATTTTACCGTGCTTCAGTTTATTATCACTGCATCAGATGGAAAAACAGTGAAATGAATCTCACTGTTTACAAAGTTTACAAACGGAATCTAGCATTTGGTCGGTGTTATAACATCTGATAAGTAAAAAAAAAGTTTTGCATGAAGACAACTTAGACTACTTTATAAATCGAGAAAGATAGTTTGTTTCCAACGCTGTACATGAAAATTAAGGAATTGGGAGATCTGAATTCAAAACACTCATACATGTAGGAATCAATTTACATTCATCATCATTTTATTTATAGAAACAGGAATATACAATGTAGTCATTATAATGGTAATAAATCAAATATATCATTATATCTTAGCTTACCGTTAGTCATTTTTAGTTTTTATTACATTGTCAAATCTTAATGTCACCATTGTAAACCCTATTATTAGAAATATATCATCCATGACGATTCGGACTTGATTCCAATGGTGCATCCCACGTTTTCCCACCCAAAACGTGAAGTCACAGTCCACAAACACTGTATACAATGTCAATAGTATAACTATAGAAATAGACATATCACGAAGGAAATATCCCGAGAAGAAACTCAGCGCTGCACACGCGACGATGAGCGTGAAGAAGTATCTACTCCAGTCGCCCCCTACTATGTGCGAGAGGAAGGCACTTCTATCTTCATTACTGTTATTAAGGATGTATGTCAGCCCAAGAAGGTATAATCCTATAGTTATCTCCCCTAGTCGACGAGTTGACGATGTCCTGTCCTGTAGGTAAGAATACAATACGAACATCCCCGCACATCCTAAATGTCTTATCCCCATACGGATCTGGAAAAACAAATCAAATCAGTCATTGTCAATATTATCTTTAGAGATTAAGAATATGTGACCTTATTAGTGATATCATTGTATAATGTTCTAAAAGGACACTAGAAATCATCAGTTTATATACATTAAGCCATAATGTTGAGGGATCTATTCAAGAGTGTAAAGTTCACCCAGGTTTGTTCTGTTTAATCTATAAACCATATCATTTGATTTATTATATTGGTGTAACAGGGTGCAGGATTTACAATAAATTTAATACCTGCCTCTGCCAGGGATTGAACTCGGGACCTCTGGATTACTAGTCTGACGCTCAACCGATCGAGCTAAAGAGAAGTTCTCTCTAGCTGAGAGATATATTGCGGCTAGTATGACCAAGGTTACATACTCCCCCTCCAGGAATCAACTCGTCCTCGAGTTTCCATGGGTCACAACGATTCCTTTGCAGGTATCGTGAAGTACCATTCCCGAGTCCCTACATGGGCGCCAATGTAACAGGGTGCAGGATTTACAATAAATTTAATACCTGCCTCTGCCAGGGATCAAACTTGGGACCTCTGGATTACTAGTCTGACGCTCAATCGATCGAGCTAAAGAGAAGTTCTCTCTAGCCGAGCGATATATCGCGGCTAGTATTGACCACGGTTACATTGGTCTCACCAATTTTTATCTGACCTACAATGTTCTTCACCAATGGGTGATTTTATTGGCCCTCTGTCACCAATGCTTTTAATTGGTGGCCAATTTTAAATGATGGCAAAAGGTCAATGTTATAGGGTCAAAGATTATAGAATAGCACAATGAACCATATCCATATATACATGTATATGACTTACCCGTTGCCACTGAGAGTAGTGGAGCTGTGTATTGGTGTACATGTTGAAGGCGAAGAAAACCATTTGTCCAGCACACACTAGAGAGAGCTCTTTTCTCATCACTTTCCCTGACATTAGGAAGCCACACATCAGGAACACAGCAATGTTAGCATAGATCAGGCCAGGATGTAATGGAGGCTTTCTGTAATTATATCAAATCATAACAATACCAGTAAATTTAAACATATCGATCAGGCCAAGGTGTATGAAGCAGAGCTCGAGGCTTGCTGTATTTATATAAAAACCTGGCAAATCGCATAGGAGAGGAAAAAATGAAGCGATTGGACCAAGATTTGAACTGCCCCGATTTCTGAAAACAAACTAAGTCAAAATTAAACCTGACTTACATCAATGTTTTCCACTTAAGTTATATAAGCCTATTAAGAAAAAAACCTAAGCCAAGTTCTGACTTAAGTCTGCAAGTTTGTTTAGAGAAATCGGGCCTTAATTGGTCAACGATGATCAACACTGTTCAATTCCACTTTATTTATTAAAAATGTTTAATTACCCTTGTTATGCATTTGCATATACGGTATATATAAATTATATACTGCGAAGAGCAGTACCGGAGCAACGCAGAACCTCACCATGTGTATGAAAAAATGGCGGCCGCAAACTGAAGCTGTCAGCGTCTAGGATTGAATTTTGAAAATTGTGTTTTTTCTTACATTTTCGTGTATCCGTTACCTTAGAAGTGCTTCGCAATTCAGGCATGAATTTGAAGGGCTGTGCCCTTATAAGAATTTACAATCAGAACTTCAAGCACCAGTTTATTTTTTATTTTTTTTTTTTACAATTTATTGCATTTAAAAGTATTTTATTTCATTTTGATCATTACAATTGCTTACATGTTTTTTTGTGTTTTTTTTTTTAACAATACACTACATCAGCTGTACAATTTACTCAAGTTGGCAAGGCTTGTTTGAGTGAATATATTGTTATGTATATTTTTTTTCAAATCCTGTTCTTTTGCTAAATCTACTTATATGCTACATGAGAGAACCGGGTATCTTATTCAACAGTCCATGACTACATCAATACGTATATTTAAAATTAGTAGGTAGACGTTTCACTCAAGCAAGCTTTTGGGTAATCTCCCCTTGTTCAGTTCCCATTCCATGGAGCACGGCTTTTTTTAATGCATTCCTAAACCTAGAATATGTATAAGTAACTTACGTTTCGTGCTGTGCACGTTCTGCCAGAAGCATTAAAAGAGATAAAGCATTGATAAAAGGGAATCGAGCTAAAAGAAATTCGGGCACCGCCTTCCAAGTGACAGCCATCTCTACCAAAACAGTTTCGTCCCATACCAACCATTTCGTCATATTTGCAGCTACTTCGTCCAAATAATAAAATCAAATATATAAAAATTGATATACTTTCTTCAGCTAGATGAGAAAAAATTTATTCATCGAAAATTTGTAATAACCATCACCATTAAATATGTCTGTTTTGAGTCTATTAGGCCTAATTGGGAACTAAACGTACTCCATACAGTGGGACGAAATAGTTAAAGCTTTGGGCGAAATGGTTTAGACTAAAGCTTTGTACTTCCGGTTTAGATTTCTCCACCGACTACTTCCTGTTTACATTCGCGATCCAGCTACAGAGAAGTTGCACATCGTCTTTCCGACCGTGTTCCCAAAGATGGAGAGGAAAACGTTTGTAAAGCTTGATCTAAATGAAGATAAACCAGCGTTTTTGTTGACAACTTTGACAGATGAAGATGAACCTGGTTGTAAATTTAAACTGACCCTCTGTGATGGACAGAAAGTATGGAAGGGACAAGGTAACAGTTAGGCCTACACAAATATGTACATGTACATTGTCAGAAATATATATAATATGTTTCTGACATTGTAGAGAATACTGCTTGTAATGTAACAGTTCATTGATACTCCAGTCAATTTGAATCAAGACTGCTTCGATTCTTCTCCCCTCCATGTAGGCCAAATGCATTACTGTAGCTATATTGAGTGTTGGATACATAATATCCAATGCAAGCTTATATTACATACATGTACGATATTTATGTCGGCGGAACCCACTAACTTGCATATAATACACTAACATGTAATAGCATCCTCGATATGGCAGGTATTACTATCACTGCCATAATATCCACTCTTGACTTTCTACATACAATGTCACCTGTAAATATATTTCAGAAAAAATAATACTGATCATGTGTACATACTTACAAAGTCTTCCTTTGCTGGTAATGTAGAGAGAATGACATCCAATTGACAGAATTGACATCTAAGTCATACAGTCAGCCACAGTGTAAATACCACTATTTGTTTCTTTGATGTACAGGTGCATCAAAGGAACAAATTACCTGTTTCATCTTTTGTCATACACAAAGCCTTCAGGGTTTTTTAATTTATTTTTTTTATTTCTTTTTCAAGTGCAATCTATTAAACCAAAATAATAAATATTTTCATTCTTATTCACTTTCAATATCACTATAACACTCATTCTCAACATCACCATCAACTCCCTCACCCTCATCATCATTCATCATCAATTTAGATTTTAGATTCTTAATTTAATGTACATAATATGTTATTTTTGATCTGATTTAATATGTTATAACGTTTTATTTTATTTTTAGTAACCCAGATCAATTTTGGAGATCAAACCAAGAAAAGTAGCAAGTACCTTCAGGAGTATCAGCGCCAAACTGTAGAAGCTTTTACAGGGGAGACAACTAGTGATAATGAGTATCGCTTCACACTTAAAAACCAGTCTAATGCTGTGGAACTCTCCTGGAAAAGAAATGTACCTTCAAAGGAAATTGCGGTAGGAACTCTTGATTTATCTAGAGCTATTGTTCTTTTTCAATATTTCTCCTTTACTTTTTTTTTTGGCGTTTTCTTAGAATTTCTCCTTAACTATCACAGTTTGCTATTATATTTCAAGACGTTAGTTTGATCTCAACCCTTTCATCTCTGAACATTCATGATGAACCGTTCCAGCCTCTGTAGCGGAAGAGTTCAAAAGGTGTTCTCGGGGATGAATGGAATAAATGGTTAAAAGAAAAGAGGGAAGGTTCTGAGGCTATAGTACAAACATGAGTGATTTAGCAACAACTTTTGGAATTTTTTGATATTAAGATATGTATCAGCATTATGGTTTTATTTTTCAGTTCTTGCTTGGATCCACATCCCTGAAGCTGTGCTCAGAGGAAAAGAGCCAAGAGATTCTGGCACAAATTTTCCAGTACTGCATAGACCAAGCTGTTGAATTTAAGGACCAAATTAAAACATTGAATATTGAAAATGAAAATTTGGCACAGGAACGTGTCAATGCACTGAAGGTAAAAACAAAGCAATGATGATCTCAGATTTTGATAACCTATTAGTCCTATGATAGGATATGTCCATACATGTAAAGACAAATTGTGTAAAAATATCAGTTATCTCCCTTGACTAATAAATAACTTACATTACTCCTAAAAAATAAATTTTATGTATTAAACATCAATTATGGAACAAGTTATACAGTTTATGCAAATAAGCGAAGGGTCTTAGTGTTGGAGAAAACCGAAGTGTCCAGAGAAAACCCATGTGATTGGGTAGGTGACCCCTAACCTTTTCACATCTTTGCTGGGGTTGGAATCCAGTCGGCTACATATGCATGTAGGTGACGAACGAGAGACTTATACCACTACACCACCCAATCACCCTTCACCCTAAATTACTCTAGCATGAAGAGGATATAACTCTATACTATATAATGATTACTACAAGTCTCTCAGTGTTTACAATTGTACATGTGTTATTTTTTATACCTGTACTAGTATTTTTTACATGTCACATGATTTGGGTGACAATAATCATATACAGTCCCAATGACTATAATGTATCTTGCACAGAATTAAGTACCAGTCTTGCCCTTGTCCCATCAATGTTGCCACCTGATTTGCCAGAGCTGATAATTTGTTTTGATTTTTAGAGATTGGAGAAATGTGTAGTGGCAAAAGAAGAATTAGAGAAGGACTTGTACGCAAAGGTAGATATAACAGTATAATTACAGAAATGTATCAAATACATTGACAGGGCTCAAGATCATGAAATGGTCTTAAAAGTCTGAGACAATTTTAAGTTTAGACATAGCCAATCAAAGATGATGTTACTAAAAGTTTTTTTGATTTTTGATTGGCCAAGCAAAAGTTATAAGTCTAAGAATGTTTCATTATCCAGGGGCCAGAGCAGATTTCTAGAAATTGACTTAAATTAAATTATTTACGTCTGGCTGTTAAATAGACATAATCAGATTCAAACAAAATAAACAATACTTAATATATGTAATCATTTTATTTGTTGCTAAATAAATATACGAGGTGTTAAGATTCTATCATTGGTTTGACAGACATTGAAATTCTTGTTCCACAACCAATAAGTGTTAATGATATACATACATGTATGTTCATTTAATGACTTGTATGGTATGTAAACTGTACACATATCTGCTTTAGGATTACATATCAGCCTGTCATATGACAAACTCTAAATTTTACAGAACTGTTACAGTAATGATATGCCATCACATTTATTAACAGTTTGTTGCAGTACTTAATGCTAAAAAGGAGAAGATTCAGAGGCTGAAAGATCAAAGTAAGCGTATTGAGGATAGTAATCCAATGTTATTTTGATTTTTATATTTAAAATTTCTTATCCATATTTAAGCTTGCAAACATACAACATCGCAATTGATCCCTATACCCGTGAGGGCAAATAATTCTGTAATATGCAAGATGGAATATGACCTTTCAAAAGTGATGGGATTATAAAACAAAATGGCATGCATATCTTTTGACAAAGTTCAATGGTAATGGGATGTCTTTGTTAATTCAGTTTAAATACATACATGTAATAATATTTTGTCCTATTGCAGTAGAAAATGGCGCTCCAACTCCTACTGTTTCAGGTGAGTATTTTCACATCATACTTAAACAAATTGAATTTTAGGTTCACATTTTGAAATTATTATCCCTTTTTTATCACTTTTAAATCGAGAAATTGACTTTTTCTCTAGAAAACTGTAGAAATTAATGTAGTTAGCTGTTCAATTTTTAAATTCTGACTGTCTTAGAATATGTTATTCAATTAGTTTTGTTGAATGACTAGATGACTTTTTATCGCACCTCGGACAGAAATGTCCCCAAATGATTGGCGGAGAGCTGTCACGTGGTGACCCTCTTTCACTTTATTGGGGGTCAGTAAATTTTATTTTGGTGCAATATGGCAGCTCTTGCCCTCGCTTAAAAATTTTAACACATTCTCTTCAACTAAATATACCACTTCATTAGCTTAAAACTATATATTACAATGTACTTGTTAATTTTTCTGTAAAAACTTTAATAGTTTTAATATTTCAAATTAAATGAAATGCATTTTTTTAAATACAAGTTGTTTCCCTTATGCCAGTTTGAAAGTTGATGACGCGGCGAAAGTCAAACGTAACTATTCAAGCGTTTTCTAGACTGTGATTTACTGATCAATCCTCACTCTACAATCAATTTATTGGCATAAATTTTAAGTGATTATCTCAGCGAGAATGCACAGATGATCAAGGAGATTGCGCTTTGAATTTTGGATTGATGTTTGTGTCACTTTTGTTTGTGATGCTTTCAATATAGATTCTACAGCCAGTTTGGTGTCGTATTGAGGAAGGCCTAACTTACTGTGCACTAGGAATGTTGAAATTATTGTTGATTTATGGATATTCAGTACGTAAACTGCAAGTTCCATCATATACAGTATATTTGCAAAGAAATACATAATTAAATATGACGTAGGTCTACTGACTAGGCCACTTCTGAATTATTTTAAAAGCGGCGATTGTTTGTATCCTTCTCCAGCATTATTCAAGTTTGATATCAGTTTCTTGACGAAACAAATAGGAAACAAAGACCTTATGAAACAAACCAAAAGTCCTCAATGCGATAAATGCATTATATAGTCAGTTACGGACCCCCTACAAAGGCATAGAGGGCCAGTAAGAAGTATAGGAGGCTCGGGCTACGTCCTCCCCCCTATAATTCTTACTGACCCTCTATGCCTTTATAGGGGGTCTGTAACTGATTAGACAACTAATAATGTAACACTCAGGTAATAATTAACTGATTACTTAATACATGTATTATTTTATTAATCAAACCATTGGTACATGTATGTCCTGTGAAATCTTAAAAATATAATTCCCCAAAATAACTAGTTATGCAGTATTTGAGGAAAATGTCGATGTTTAGTCTTCTTATACTGCTGGTAAGATCACACAGTACGTTATCTAAATTCTCACATACATGTACATGTTCATGAAAACATGCTTAATTTAGCAGTCAAATTCTAGCGCAAATGCAAAACAAAAATTGTAAATATTTACAGTATCAGCATGATATGAATTAGTGATTCAATACTGGAAATATCAATTACAGGATTTAGCGCTGAACATGAATTAGCCTTTCAAAGATAACACAAAAATCACTAAAATAAAACTACGGCTAAAATATGTACATCAACTTAGTATCTAATGTTATTCGTTAATACTTTCTAATCTCTACCCTCAACAGACAGTGAAGATGAGCCATCGGCAGGCCCTTCAGGGACAGCGGTATCCAGTTCTACAGGTCCTGGAAAGAGGAAAGCATCTGAAGAAAGGTTTGTGGGTTCTTATCCTTCTGAATGAATCTTAATGTATCTGTTTGGAAGATCTGTTCTACTATAATCTATAGCTATAACTATATAAACTTGAGATAATAAGAGAAAGTATACTAGGTATACAAATGTATTCCCCATACATCTGAGCAGTATTTTTCTCTTTGTTTGTTTGTGGAATCTTAACCTGTCTTACTTATAGACCAAAACCTTACACTACCCCCTCCCCCACATGCAACAGAGTTGAGAGGTGAGGGAGCAGTATACTCCCATCAGACCACCTATCTGTCCACTACCATCTGTAGGTACAATTAACAAAAGATAATTATTCTACTGTACTAGTGGGATTTTAACAAAACTTGGTGCCAATACTTCTTATACAGTGAAGATGTATGTACTCTTTATCGGAACACAATACCGCCACCTTTTTTCAGAATTTTCCCCCTTTGTTGTGGATGGAATAGGTTTCCTGGACGACAGGTTCTATTTTTTTTCTAGTAATATCAAAATTCGTCTTAATATTTTGTCCTTTTAGTAAAATCAAAATTCATTGTATATTGTCTTCTTTAGTAGAATCTGTATACATTTTTGAAGTTACTGAAAACTATATTTATTTTAATTTGTTTCATTTGACTACAGCGATGGAAAAAGTATTTATTTTGTTTCATTTGATTACAGCGATGGAAAAAGTATTCATTTTGTTTCATTTGATTACAGCGATGGAAAAAGTATTTATTTTGTTTCATTTGTTTACAGCGATGGAGATACATCAGATGAAAATGTGGTGAGTGTAAATAATGTAATACTATAACTATGAATGTAGAACGAATCTTAAAACATTTATATTATAAGTCCTGCTAGTTATCACAACAACTATGTCTTGTTTATATCTTCACCGGTGAAATTCTGTGTCAAAGATATTTGATTTCTTTAGTTTTTGGTCATAATAATTAGATATAAAAGATTACACACAGGTTTCTATGGTGCAAGATCAACAGAACCATAAAATTATTACTGGAGTTCACTTTCCAATTGCTTTAAGAGACAATAAACAACTTTTATTCAACCAACTTAAATTTCTCATTCCCTCACAATTGTCATTTAAAGATGCCCTCTTGCCGACAGCATAAACAAAACTCATCATTTGAACAATAATTGGTGTTTAGTTTTGTGTGTATATATATATATGTCTAATTAACTTAAAAAATAACATAAAATAATTCCTTTTGCTTTTCGTGCATGAGCATTCCATACAGGACATTCTACCACAATCTAGCGGAGATGGCCAAATTGTCCCGCAGTCCTATCCTGAGGTTACTTCATTGTTTCTTGACGTCACAATTGTTTGGATTCTGTCCAGAATTACCTTGCCCCTCATTCAAGCTCACAGCTGTCAAATATAGCAGAAAATTACAACTACTGGATGATTTCTAATATACAATCCTTTATTTTTTAGTTGAAGAAAAGGTGAAAAAATCAGTCTATTTGATTGTTGATGTGAAACTGTTTTGCCTTACTATGTACTTTGACTGTCAATAGTCAGATGACCATGTAGGCCCATCCGCTTATTGTTTTCTCTATTGAGGTCATGATTGTTTTACTTTGACTGTCAATAGCCAGTTGATTGTGTAAACTTTGACTGTCAATAGTCAGTTGATTGTTTAGGCCCATTGGCCAATTATTTTTGTCATGAGGTCACAATTGTTTTCCAGCACAGCCAATAAAAATAGCGCCTACTAGTGACATACATAACCTAGGCAAAACTATTACATGGGCGGAGTTAATGGGTATCAGTCAAATTATGAGATAAATAAATTGGTATTGATTTTTATTTTCAGACACAGTCAAGTAAAAGGAAAAACAAGAAAACCCCAAAATCAGTTAAAATAGAGGATGATGATGGACTAATATTAGATGACAAGGAAAGTCCAAAGCAGTCTGGTGTTGTTAGGAGGTAAGATTAGACTTGGGGGGGGGGGGGGGGGGGGGGCGTAGTGTAGCGTTATATCTGTATAGGTCTAATATAAGGTAATTGTTAGGAATTCAATTTATCAATATATGATTGGATACAGCATTTTCATAACAGAATGGTTTAGAAAAATTGGATATCAATGCTAAAGATAGGAAATACCACATTAGCAACCCAGAAGACAAGCTGATTTGAATCTAAAATATCAATGTCTAATGATAATATGGACCATAAGGGGGCGTGATGCCTCCAAGCATTTTGTATCTTATACAATGGCTATTCCATTATTTCCTGGATGACAAAATAGCTGTTTGATGTAACTAGACTATAGCCAGTACAGATCTATAGATGTCTTGTTGCTGTCTGTTGCCGGCCAGTGTAGCATGGTCTTTTGTTGACTGTTTTACCTTGTTTTGTTTAGACCCAGACGACCACCAGGTGGCAATAAAAAACAGACTCCATCAAAGCCTGTACTGCCTAGGGTGGACTCTGATAGCTCGTAAGTATTGCCTTCATAGATAAAATGTGCATTATTTCGAACAAATTTCTATTATAAGTTACAAGGGCTGAGTGATATGTTGTGAGTTTTATAAGGAAGGCTGTTAGCAGGAACTTCCTTTCTCAGCAATGGTATTCAATGTCTATTTAAGGCCATGAACTCAAACCATTTGGTCAGTTTATATCGCCGAGGTAGGACACTTTATTAACTAAGGCAAGTGACTTTTGCAAAAATAGACAAGATCAGTAAGTGAGAAGTGATCAGATATAAGCATAAGAAATGTTGATGATCTGAATGATTATGCTATAGGTTTACACTGTTCTCAGCGGCCACGGCAATTAATTATGATTCAGGCCACCATGGATTACAATGATACTGGTGTATGTATGGTACACTGTAGCGAAACACTAGCGGAAGTTATTCCCCTTCATATATGCTACATTAAAAGGATTGGCTGCAGAATACAAGGACAACAGGCAGAGTCTTGTGGATG
Organism: Argopecten irradians; assembly: GCF_041381155.1. Taxonomy (NCBI): domain Eukaryota; kingdom Metazoa; phylum Mollusca; class Bivalvia; order Pectinida; family Pectinidae; genus Argopecten; species Argopecten irradians. Next base: position 26,484,908 of record NC_091141.1, read on the forward strand.
ACTGCCGTCCTGGTAGGTCTGTCACATTTACAATCCTAGATATGGTCAATTAAGTCCTTGGTGTTGTTATGACAGACAGGCAAGGTACAGAAGGATATATATTTCAAAAAGTTTGCATTTCTTAAGAAAAAGTACATTTCATTCTGACGGAATATCTTGCAGTAAATGCTTGCAGCCTGTTGGATATCAAGACCTTTTGCCAGTTGTTCAGAAGTACATCAGACTCTCTTTGCTTGTGATAATTTGAACATGTTAGATGTAGATTTTTAGAACTTTTATAGATTTGTGTACTAATTATGGATGATTTGGGTCCATCATTTCATCTCAGAAGCCAGACAACACTTTTAACAAGGACAGAAGGCATACATGTATGTTGTCCCATCAATTGGAAAGTTATGGCCTCAGGTTCCGGAATCCTGATGATATTCTGACAGAAGATTATCTCCTCCAGAAAAAACTTTACAACCACTGGCACATGCCATGCATGACATTTAGACAGTTACATGTATGTAAAAAGATTTAAATTGTATTATGCGGAAATCTCATCAAGGTGTATTGTCCCTTACAGAAAGCTTAAGTGTGCAGCAATATTGCTGCAATATTGCTGCAATATAGCAGCTATATTGCGGCACACTGATCTGTGTGCAGCAAGTTACTGCAGCAATTGGGCAGGTTAGTGTGACTAGCCGCACCGTTCTGGCACTATTGCCGCACTAATACTTTGTTGCAGCTATGTTGCCGCAATATTGCAGCTTTCGTGCAAGAAACTTTTCTTTGAAAACCTGTGTGCAGGAATAGTGCCGCAAAATGTACTAGAAGCATCATACACAGAAAACTTTAGGAAGGTTGCGGCAATATTGCGGCAATATTGCTGCTATATTGCGGCAGTATAACAAAGAATTATGGATACTCCCATAATCCTTTGCAAAGGTTAAAATCAGTTGACCTTCAATTCAAACATTGATTCAAGAGGTTGTGGTGTATGAAGGACAGAGGTAATAGAAACTTCTTCCATTGGATTTATGAAAAGTTACAAGTGGCTGTAGTCTGATAGTGTTTTGGATTTGATAAGGTTTGTTGGTGAAATTTAGGCAATATAATTGTTTTTATTGGTTTATAGTCATTTTATGTCACAAACACTGAAATGTGCATGTATATATAGCTTTATTTAATTCATGTGTCCTGGAACAATAATTTTCATTTGATGCTGACAAGGTAATTCTTTTTCAAGATTAAGACTAATTTTATCACAAAATGAATTCAAAAGGTCATAATTGCATAATGCATGTACCAAGAATCAAAAGAATGACTATTGTTATTTTTCAAACTTTTCTATTTATACCTTTGTACTTATTTAAATATAAACCAGGAAGCTAACGGCTATGGTGCCACAACTATGTGCGGCTTTGTTGCGGCAAATGTGTGTGCTGCTTTGGTGCGGCAAGTGTGTGCAGCTATGGTGCGGCAAGTGTGTGCGGCAAACTCATTTGCATATGAAAAGTATGTATTGCAGCAATATTGCTGCAACTATGTGCGGCTTTATTGCGGCAAGTGTGTGCTGCTTTGGTGCGGCAAGTGTGTGCAGCTATGGTGCGGCAAGTGCGTGCGGCAAACTCATTTGCATACGAAAAGTATGTATTGCAGCAATATTGCTGCAATATTGCTGCAACTGTGTGCCAGAGGCCTTATATTTCTGTAAGGGGTTCCATCAGGACATTGTCACTGTTCACAAATCTGCTTTTGCCATGACTGCCATCGACGACTGTAGCTTTTAATTGATTGATCATGAGCATCCAACTAATTTGCCTGATCTTGACCACTCAGACTTTCATCTATTTCAAAAATTGAAAACGGTTCCCAATTTTTAACCACTTAGAAGCAGATGATTAAAGTCATACATGCAGCAGAGGACTTTCTGAATTGTCAAGAAAAGGACCTCCTTAAATGTGGTATTGGGTTGTCCATTGCTTGAAGAAGTGTAAAAATACTGAACAGGTTGAAAAATAATACATATTCTCCGAACCCTTGCATACGAGGCTCATCGCATATCAATGAGCTTTTTTGCTGGTTTTTTTTTCATTTCAGGAACATTTTAAACATAATTTTTATGTTTTAATTTTGGGTTCTAGGTACGGTGGCTTGTAAAACATATTCTGTTGATCAGCTAACTAACATTTCCATTGACAATAGACAAATGGGTATGGTGTCAATATTCAACAAAACATTGACGGGTTTAGGACAACAAGGACACCAAGTAATGCTCCATTTGCCTTTTCAGCATCATTTCCAGTTGCTGTGATGTTCAACACCGCTTGGTAATAAGGTAATAAGCAATGTTTCTTTTGATGTTTCAGTAATAGTTCCGGCAGTAATAAGAAAGCTAGTGTAAGAAAATCTACCTCCAATCGCTCTAATCGCTCTTCAGATAACGTGGACATAGACGATTTATTAGACGGCATGGTGTGATCCTGAGTATAGACGATTTATTAGACGGCATGGTGTGATCCTGAGTATAGACGATTTATTAGACGGCATGGTGTGATCCTGAGTATGTGTCAATGTTAACAATGGATTAAAGTATACTTATAGAGACACTTGGAGACTATTGCACCATTTTTCATATTTTTATATAAAAGTACGTAACAGTGAACGCATCTCTCGTTACATTTTAAGCTGTTCAGACAAATCGTCGTCGTTATCATCTTCATCATTATTGTGGTAGTTTTCTAATGTTTGATATTTAAATTGGCAGCAGTGTGTAACTTGTTTTGTATGACGACAGACTGAAGTAGATTAAAACTTGTTTTTGTAATACGTGTTGCCTCTTGTACTTTATAATATCATTGTAGCAGAAAAAGCACAGAATTCTGTATACCAAATAACGTTTGTGTACGAATTGATTTCGGGACGAATCTCGCTATCCTACATTGTACATGTAGTTAAATCAACAAAATTTATCCCCGCGAATTAACATTAGCACCATTTTTATCAATAGGAATTTCCATTCAATCTTAAAATTGTATTTTATTTCCAGTTTATTTTTTAATATATACCTTAACAAAGAATGATTATAACTCAAACTTTTTTTAAGCACTCAGGACTAAGGTCATTCTCTATGCATATATGGTCCCAATGCGACAATGGTATATAACATATGTATATCTTTTATATATCTTTAACAATAACAAGTCTCATTGTTTCTAACAGGAATTGTTTCAGACAGAGAAAGAGAGGAGAAGCGAGATAGAGAGGAGGGGAGTGAGAGTAAAGAGTAACGTATACGTAGAGAGAGAGGGAGTGGAGAGAAAATACAGAAAGATAGAGAGAAATTCAGAGAGAGGGTAAGAGAAAATACATAAAGCGAGGGGGGAGGGGAGAAAAAAAGGGGAACGAGAAAAGGTAAGAGGGAAAAGACAGCGGAAGAGAAAAAAAAGAAAAAGAGAGGGGGACAGGAAAAGACAGGAAGAGGGAGTTAGAGAATAGAGAGGAAGTGGAGGCAAGCAAGACGGTCGTGGGCGCGTGTAAAATAGGACTACTATAGATGAGCGTGAAAGGTTTGAGAAAAATAGAATTTCTGGTAAAGGGAGTGAGAGGAGAGGTGAGAGTCAGGCTAGAGCAAGTGCGAAAGCTTAAGTACATTTTGTACGCTATATATGTGAGAGTCATGAAGTCATCATCTTTCTTACAAGGATTCACATTACGCTAATATTCAATTGTAATACAATCATGCGGAAAGAAGAATTGTGAATATCTATATATCCTGGGGGAAAGGAAGTGAATATCTATATATCCTGTTTCGCATGTCAAGCTATATAAAATACACAATAAAGCGTTTTCTAGTCCTTCTTTTACCAAACAAATATGACAAAAATTCTTGAATATAACAAAGTACTTAAGTAAAAAAAACAAGATGGGAAATATCTCTGTTTGGTATCTTATTTGCTTAGCAATCCTTAAGGTTTAAACAGGGACACGCCACAAATAAAATATATATGAAAATAGCTAAATTGACCCTTTTGACCCCGCCCCTCAAGCCCCCGGGGGATCAGCCCCGTTATTTGTACAAGTTTGAATCCCCACCCCGTAAGGATGTTACCAACGCAATATTAGTGCTATCCAGTGCTTAGTTTCAGAGATGGAGTCGTTTATATGAAAACTGTCAAATTGGCTCCTTTTGGCCCCGCCCGATCAGGCCATCAGGTGGGGATTCAAAATTGTACAAATAATGGGGCTGATCCCCCGGGGGCTTGAGGGGCGGGGTCAAAAGGGTCCATTTGGCTATTTTCATATAAATGACTTCTCTGAATCTAAACATTGGAATCTAAACATTTGAATTGCTCTTATGTAGGTATGGATATTCACATATAATAAAAATCGCCAGCTGTATTTTAAGAATTCCAATAAGCTAAAATGCACTTGGTTCGGGTTAAGCTCTTGCTAGTAAAGGATGCCAGATATGATAATTGCTGTTTGCCAAAAGCTCTCATCTTAAAACGCGGTGACATACGTAATTCCAATGCTAGTTATGGATCGGATGTTTTAACATTATCATATCAATCGATGAGCGATGAATGTCTCTGCTATCCGTAATGATTGCATCGCTTAGAGAAACTTGGCATCTTAAGAACGGTTCATGTCAATTATCATCCATAATTTTGTCTTAAATCACTTAGACATGGTATGGATTTAAGTGCTTCTACTTTTCACCATGGTATATTCTAAAATTAGATGTTAGAAACACAAAACTCGGCTACACTCGTGATCAGGCCATTCGAAGCGCTACTGTTCCAGATGGCTGTTATCTAGATACCAGATTTTCCATTGATCAATAATTGATGCAGCATTGTACAGAATTTATATAATAAGTTTAATATCTGCCTCTTCCAGGGATCGAAGTCAGGACCTCTGGAATACTAGTCTGACGCTCAACTGATCGAGCTAATGAGAAGTTCTCGCTAGCCGAGCGTTGCATTGCTGCCAGTATTGACCAGGGTTACATTTATTATGTTCATTTAAACGTGTGTTTTAGAACATAATAAGATCTATAAAACTCGACCATTTAGAGATCAAAATGACCTCATTGGGACAGCTATTTGTTTGACAACCCAGCAGTTTTCCTTTTTTTTAGCGAGACGCAGGTGTAGAACGTCACTTTGGCTTTGATAATGATATCCTACGTTAGAAGCAAACCCCGACTTTTTAAACCTTTCTCAACTTCTTCCTCACTCAGAGCCCATGGGAAACATTAGACAATCGTGTTCTTTTCTCCCATACTTGACAGGGTTATTCCGCGGTTGCTAGGGAAAAGATAACTGTCTTTTACCAGGGTAGGGAAAAGATAGCTCACACACGCTAGACAATGACGTGACGTCATCATTACATGCGGTGTCTATTGTCGACGACGTCGTTGATTTTGACGCATTGCGACGCTCCTATGATGGCGGGCTTTGGAAATGTTTCAATATAACTGTATTTTCATATTCTTTTTCGTTTAAAGCCGCATAATCCGTATCTTTCAGGGTCCGTAAATCAACAAAAGAAAATTAGGGTACATATATTATAAAAAGTTATCAACTTTCCCCTAATTACACACTCAAAAAGTCCCGAGTTCAAAAGAAATTAATGATTAAAAATTCGATATCCAGAGTGTTTGAATATGCATTTTCAATCGTAGACGATCACGTGACTTTCCAGACCAAACGAAATGGCGTGCCCAGTCAAAAGTGTGTCGTTCATGTTAGCAGGAACTTCTACGGAAGAACTTGTTACTTATCATGAACAAGTGAATGTTTTGTTATGTGATGAAGTTAAAGAGTCCCCCAGAACAATATATATACATTATCGTCGTGTAAACAATACTTCCATTCGGTCATTTTGAGTGTTTACAATACGGCGATCGGTTGACTATGCTTTGCCTAATTTCCGGGGGCCACCGGAGGGATTTTTGTGGGAACGGTATTACATCGTACTAGATAAGATAATAAATTGTACAAAAATGTACCAGATATATAAATAATGGTATTGATAAATAATGAAACAGACAAGACACATCGTACTATATAGAGACGAAAATGGTTATCTACATGTAAATCTCTGGTGATATTTTTTAAAATAAATATCTCAGACGATATTTGACTTGCCTTGGATAATTATAACTTGTTTTATAAAGGTCCAAATGAAATATAATAATAAATCAAGTAAAATAAGCACGGAGAGCAAACTTGACATAATATGCATTTTTGTTCAATGTCATATGTGTAATCATGTATACATACATATCTATTAGTTAAAAAAATCACCATGTACCGCCTTAAACGAGTATAAAACTTAATACATGTTATTGTATGTATATTTCTGATATTTATGTTGGAAAAGCTCCATGTTCGTTAAAACATGATGATAAATTTCTGGTGAAACTATAAACATTTGGTTATATGATTTCAAGGATTACAGAAAATATAAAAAAAATTAAAAGAAAGAATGGGGTTGAGGTTGCAATAAGGCGGTTTAATGTGTGTTAAAAGTTCTGAATGTCTAACATGCAGTTATGTATATATTTTCTGTGTAGATAATGAAGACAGCTCCCTTGGTTAAATTTGTGATGTACACGATAGCTTGCCAATGAACCATATAGCTACCATATAAAATGATGTCCAGTCGTGAATTTGCCTCTGAATCAAATGAATTAGAAACATGTATAATGAAAGACCTAGGTGTTTCTTATAAAATCATATTCATGCACAAATAGCACATTCATATACATTGTATAGTGTACATGTACACATATTGTGCATTGAATTTTAAGTCAATAAAAAAAATGACTGGAGTTCAAAATAGCATCCAGTAGTAAATAAGCTGACCATAGCATGTGATTCTCATGTCATCACAGTAATTGCAGTAAAATTCATTTTTTAGTATGTATATAGTCTAACCTGGTGGAAAATCTAACTTTATTAGTTGTATTTTATTAGTTTATTTTTATATATTCAAGCAATCCCATTTCCTTTAGTGTGATCTTGCTCCAAACACTAAGTGAAGTTGCTAAGAGCTAGTACATGTAGACCTTGATTGACCTGGACTAATTAGAAGTTATTGTCAGTCCATTCCTTTCTATTTCAATCAAAACTTAAAATATAGTCAATAATGAATAATGCAATTTAACAACATGCATCACAGGCTATTGTCTCTACAGATACATGGATATTCTTATATATATGTGCAATCTGTGTATTACACAACAACAAGATTTTTTTATTACACATAGGGATATATGCATATCTATGGAGCCAAAATCTTGAGATGTGACACTGACTTTTGACCCAAATAACCTTTGATCTAGCTCCAGTCTTGTTTGCTATTTATTTCCTGTATTTGAACATTTCTAAAATGAACACTGCATAATTAAACAACTCAGACAACTGACATATATTATTTTAATTGGTTTATTGTTCATAAATTGGAATTACAGCCTTGTCCCATATAAATTATTCAAAAGTTATACATACTAGGTATGTAAACATGCAATAAGAATTATTATTCCTTTTTTCATTTGTGTGAACAAGAAATAAATAATTTGAAAATATCCTGGTGAAAATAGTTAAGAATTATGCTAGGTTTGTTCTGTCCTTCCTTCTTGAAAATAGTTTCTTTCTGGTTCATAATGGGTACATTACAAACAGACTTTTATTTTTTACTGTCAGTTTTGATCTCAGAGATACATGTAGTTGTTTTTCCCTTTTATTTTTGGGCGAGCTGCCATCAAATCTTGCACTTCTGTCATCTGGTTGAAGGTCCCATACATTCTATAAAGAAAATATGGAGTAAATGTCAGTTATGTACATAGATAACTACTGCATACATGCATGTACATAATCTTTCAGAGTAAGCCTACATGTAAAACAAACTAGTTCCAATTGTTTTCTGTCAAACACAAATTTATAACAATTACACATTTTTTGAACACGTTTATCAAAATCAAACCTCACTAGATACTTAGTCATTTCTTGAATTACAGGGGTCTAGGCATTTTCATGTGAAGAATAATGGTACTAATTAGTGCCAGAATTTATGTAGCCTAACTGTATTGGACATAATATATAATACATATTTTAAAAAGTCAATTACTATTCTTTATTTACACCACTTATGATGTATTGGTGTGAATTTTATATAATTAAGACCAGCAGATAGGATAACCAGTACACACACGAGCACTGATGAAGTAAGTTTGAAAGTGGCTTCTTTAATACAGCAATATCCATAGCATACAGTAAAAGGATATATATCACTGATATACATAAATACACAAATAGATATCGGAAAAAAAATATCACACTCCTGACGCTGTAAGCCTGTAACAGTAGCTACATACATGTATGTACATGTATATCGTACATGTATAACACTGAAGAATGCGATCATCTTGTATAATACGACTCTACTAATGCTTCTGTTGTAATCCAAGATTAAATCTGTTATATGTTCCCCAATTTATCAACACTTTTCCTGATTTCTAATCTCTATTTTACTATGGTACCAATTCCGAAAAGCGACCAAACACTTACAATAGAATATAACTGTTCCCCCTTCGGGGCCCCACTCACCTTATAGAGACGAAGAGAAGTCAGTTTATGTGGTTTTGGTAGATCATTCACAAATCATAGTTGTTGTCATAGCTCGAATTCTTTTCCATATAATATTCTCAGCAATTCACAACATTTCTTAGTTTAAATGATTTCCTTATTCACTTCGAATCAGCAGTTGATTCTAAGCCGGCGAGCTTTCACTGCAAAGCTCGCTCCATTGCGGTAAACAACTTTTATTTCCGGACATGCGCAAAGTAGCATTTCTAAGCTTTGGAGGCGTTAACTTTTGACTTTCTGGCGGACCGCGCATAAGTCTAAAATAAAATTTTGTATATTTATATCTTTGGACCTCTTAACTTTCTAGACTTGTAATTTGGGGAAAGTTCATAACTTTTTAGGGCTATTAGACCATATCTTGTCATTGTTTGTTTTACGGACCCTGAAAGATACGGATCATGCGGCTTTAAGTATGGAAGAAAAAGAATCTTACAAGGACCTGTCAGGTGGACAGGGATATTTCAACCCTCGTGAAAGATTTTGGACGCCAAACCTCGGCAAGCCTCAGGTTGACCAGCCAAAATCTTTCACTCGGGTAGAGCTATCCCTGTCCACCTGAAAGGCCCATGTAAGATTCTATTATTCTACAATAAACCATGACCCAAATGTAGTGTCAACAGGAACTATTACTCAGTAGTGGGTAGACGCTCGAAAGCACGTGACCGCTTATTTTATGTGTTGTACGAAATAATTCACTGTGCGCTCCTTGAACATGAGACTTTCGGAAAATACAACAGCAACACCACCGGTTAGCAACCATATTGTATAACGTGAATTAGACGTTGCGTAAGAACTTTATTTGTTTTCATGGATACTATGAAATCATGAATATTAAACCGCGAAAGTTGTTTTATACATAATGGAATCACAGCTTAATCGGTCAACCATGACTATTTCTAAACATGAAAGTAAGTATCCGCCAATATATCATGTAATACAGTATATGGATAATCATTTAGTATTGATATTCGAAACTTCTGCTTAATTCTAAATTGAAATGCCTCGTAATCTACAATACACATTGAGGCGCTGCGCGTCGCTTACCGCAATTACTTGTCACTACATGTATTATGGTTCAACACCAAATCTGTAAATATATTAAATAGAATATTAAAAAATGCGATAATTCAATTTTAATATGTTAATATAAACCTTAAGTTATGACGTTAAACACGTGAGCGATTCTAGGCTAGCGATCCTTGATTTGTATCCCGCTATTAGGAGCGTAATAAAAGCGATAGCAATCTTCATGACTGTCGCTTATAACTACTGGAATTTCCACTTATCTTGTGATAAGATTCAACACGGTAAAATAACAGATGGTATCGCGTGTTTGTTCAATTTCAAACAAAACCTTATTAAATAGATTTACCACTTCACAGTGATTTATTTACACTTTAAGTCGATATATTGAATCTCTTTAAATCGTCAAACACTCGCGATGATTTTATCCCATTTCGAGTAATACCTCCCGGTGGGTTCCGATAATTTCGCCCGAAAATCAATATCTCTAGAGTAATCCATCGCACTAGTGGTGTACTTAGCTGTTCTGTAGTATCATCTAGATCAATACGTTTCGCTTTTGTTTGGGTAGACGATAGGTGTGAATGGATTCAAACTTGTTTTATGGTGCTGAGATCAGATTGCCGTCTATTTGTTCAGTATGTGAATGCTCTTTTATAAAGTTGCTCTGCCTGTCCATTCATCGAGCTAGAATCGACAGAGCTCGGATGGGCGATGAATCTTACTGACTAATAGGTAGGTACATTACTTTTATAGTTTATATAACATCATTTCGCTTCTTTTAAAGAAGCAATACACTTTTGATAGATCCAAATGATTATATATATGTTACAGCGAGTCTGATTGTCAGCAAAATCATGGAGGATACTTTCAATAAATTTCCATTTGCAGGGAGAAGGTATAATTTCTGTTCTTGCAAATAGGACGAATTGTACCTATTTCCCCTATTGCATGATCGTAAAAGGCGACTAAATTTATAATATGATCTTTTCTCTTCTTCCTAACTATCAATGTTCTTTCTTACGTGCCCCTTGACACCGCCTCACTTTTGGCCTTCTGTTGACCACTCGCCCCTATGAGGCAGGCTGTGGGTTCTGTCCCCAGATCGAGACACATTAAAGTCTATAATAGCGGTAGTTACTGTTCCTGCTTAGCGCTCAGCATACAGGGAGTGGGACGACTAGTTCGCCCGTTGTCAGTATAATGTGAGTGTGTTGCTTGGTGTCTTCGGTGGCATGCTGCAGTGATATAGCACTATAAAAAGGGCAACAATTCCACTATACAAGTTCCCAAAATGCACACCCGTACTTCATACACGCAACACACCACATACATGTACACGGGAGGTCGTACTTACATGACCCTGGCTGTTAATAGGACGTTAATCAATCAATCAAACAAAATGGGGTAATGTCAGTGTATCACACGAATATAGAAAGATAGATGAGGGGACATACAAAGCATGCCTGCTCAATTTCCATGGATAATGTTACATGAACTGCACATTTTCTGGCCATATTTAGTATTGTAATACATATATATTCTGCAAACATGGATGTATTTTCCCTCAGTCCACTTTCAACCTCTTGGCATCTTTGATTACTTTCTGACTGTGGATCTACGTAATTGAGTTTCTTATTTTATGTGTATGCAAATTGGTACTTTTTGGTATGTTTATTCGTAGAGATTTAAATAAAACAATATAAGCAAAAAATACTTCGCCTCGAACAATTCCATTTTGGGAGTATAAATCATTCCATTAAAAGTATTAAACAATTAATGTGGAGCTAACGAGTGACAACAATCATTTTTTTAATCATTTTTTAAAGAATGAAATACACCATTGGCACATAACATCCTTATTGATACACGTATTTTAGAGGCGACATTTCGTATGTCAAAGCCGCTTTGCCATGTGCTAGCTGTTGATATATTTACTTTCTAATCCGCCATTACTACCTATTGGTGCTATGATTTTTTTTATTGTAAAATTATTTAAATGACAGAATGAACTGTGTAAATATATAGCCGAAACATGGTTAAATGTCAGTACTTGACCTAATGTAATACTATTTTCTACTTATGTAATGTCACAAATAATACCACCAAAGCAATGTTAACAGGTATACTGGAATCACCTTGTCCGAATTTATATCTGTCATATGCAAATTGTTCGGACTACTAATCCTAAACTCATTAACTAATCTTATACTTCACTGTAATGTTTGGGATCGTGTGTAGATGTTCAACAAATATTTATTTTTCCGAAATTTGTTGTTGCCACGGTAACCCTGTCACTATACACAGGTTTTGTAAAATTTTCGAGGCAACTGAATTCCGCGTTTTCATGCCTAAGCGCTTTTTTTCATAGCGATGAGGTTTCGCGATCCAGGCTTCCATTGTTCTATCTTACTTCTATTGTTCTACCTTACTTGTATTTGAAACATTTTCGTGAAGATACATTTTCGCGAATTCGTATCGCCGGCGAAATTTGATCGCACGCGAAAATAAGTTGGTTTACAATAACACATTAATCTTTGAACCATTCAATAATGGTTGTCATGGAAACAACGGAGGCTTCGGGTTGGCAAACATTTAAATGATGTCTGATGAAGTTGAAAATTGTTATTTAGGGGTTTAAAGGATCACTAATGCTAAGGTTATAGTTTTGACGGTATCCGGTTTTATTCCTGAGCACATTTAGTTACATTACAGTTACACCAACAAATCATGCCATCAGGTCGCCATGGTCTCAAATATGAGGTATCTGGGGTATACATTGTACGTTTCTAGTTCTTTTTGTCGTGTATGCTTGTTCATATGTCATAATTCTAATGTCATTGTTACTTTTTATCATATCACTTTTACTTTTAATTATATCATTATTATCTGTTCTTATGCCATTATCACAAGTTAACAATTCTTATATCATCAATACCTATTTTTATGTCAGTAATATACAATCATTATAGTTCTCTGTGGAAGGATATATCTAGAACTGTCTCCCTGGAAAGAGTTATTTTCTCGAGGGCGAAGACGTCGTTGCTTGTGCAAATGTCATCAATTCTGTAATGATGTCATTCTTTATTCATTTTTTAATTTTTGTTTAAATTTTGTTTTAATCTTAAATTGTGTAACTACATGTATCCTAGCGTTTGCTTAACATAATAACATTGCATTGCTGTTTTTCTAAGGCTCATTGAAACATTTTAAAACTGCGGAATATCTTTATCCCATTACATTTGTTAAAATATTGCTATCTCAGTATTACGAGGGACTCTGTTTAATGAACCGTGACTGTTATCCGTAAACCTCAACGTAATTCAAATCATGTTGATGTAATGCTTGTCCTCAATATTGATAAAGGGAATGTGTTATGAATGTCTGATCCCGTAGATATGTATTCAGTATATTACCTTAAGTGCCCCGAGATTGCACGTGTAAGCGACTGGAGTGTGTATTCGGCATGCTGTTCACAGTACGAGGAGGCCATATTTATTGTCATTCTTTGTATAAGACTGTTTTTCAGTCGTTATAAAGTAGTCTTCCTATTCACAAGAGGCTTTAAATAACCATCAAGCTGACATATTGTATTAACCCTTATATAAAGGATTTAAACAAATACTTCAGAATGTTAGATTAACTGTCGATGGGTCATACTCACATCACTCGCCCCTCTCCTGTAGCGCTCATAGACAAACAATTATAGCGGGAAATGCATGCACCTCCCAGCTGTATTTGTATACTACAAAGACACTGTATATGATCGTATTCTCTCTGTAAATCGCGACTGTTTGATAATAATGTGTTTTAAATTGTGAATTGAAATATTTAATGTTTTTACTCCTACATTACAAATATTTGGGTAGTGTTCGGTATTTGTTGAGGAATATAATGTCCTGTCGTATCAAAGAAAGGTTTAATATCGCTCTATTACTTCATATGGAATGCAATTTCCCACAAACTGAAGACACACAGTTATATATATCTACAGTTTTAATGTTCATACATATTAATTCTTTATGTAAAGCAGTTTTGATATCAAATAAGTTTATTTTATTTGTATGAACGCGAAGTTAGAATAATAATAATAATAAAAAAAACGTGTATTAAAAATAGTTACAAATTTTCTATGATGAAAAATGTATTCCTGAAACTTTCTTGTTTATAACACGTATGCCATAAGTCGATTCGGAAAATAGCTCGCATAGGTCGAATGGTTAAGAAGACTGGAGAAATAAACTAGCAGAAGTCGAATGGATTAGAACAAGTATACGATGAGTCGGAAAATTAACTTGCATAAGTCGAATGGAACCAGTAACTGTAGTTAATTGAACAACCAACTAATGGAAAAAAGACCTTCGAAATGGCCTCTATGTATACAAGATTGTGCTCAGGATAGAATTTTGACCCGGCCTCTGCGTGATTGGCTAGTTGTTTTCTGACAGGTAATTATTCCTAGATAACAATGATATGAATTTGGAAATCAGATTGACATTAAGATTCAAAAAATAAATTTTGATAATGAATAGGTAAAAATATTAAATTTCACGATTTTTTAGTGTAAAATTACTTATTTCAAAATACCCTGGTTGGAGTTTGAGCTGAAGGATCCACACTTTTTCTAGTGTTGCAATTTAATTATAGCATACAATAACTAATATTCTGCTGTTTTAATAGTACATTACAAAACTTTAACAAACTTTAACACTGTGGACTATGTAAACTTACTTAGTTGGTTGATCTCTATAGCACCGCAGTATAGTCAGTCATTTTCACCAGTCAAAATTAAGATATCGATTTTCGTTTTAGACTAAAAATGTAAAATTTTATTTTGGCTATTCAAGAATACAAATTTCATCTATTTTTCATTTTTTCGCGGGTCAAATTTTCCAACCAAAGCTATATCCCGCGAAACTGTGAAAATATTATACTCGCAAAAACGACCGGCTAGTTATTATATAATATGCGACATAAATTTTTTAATTAATTCAGAAGTACAATAATTAATTTTTAAAGAATACAACAACTGTATATTTGCCAGAAGGTTCTATACAGTATATATAATTCAATATAGAAATGTAATTCAAACACGATGAATTGTTTGAAATAGTATAAAAGAGTGTTTAAAACATTTATAGAAATACTTAAATGCAGTTTTGAAACCGTGGAATCCAACGATGTTTAACAACCTGTGCTATTTCAGCCGGTGACATTCAATGATGTAATTTTAGAGGTACTTTATCATTCTCTAGTCCCATTAAAGATCAATGATTCGGGGAGGTTAAATATCCTAAGAAAGCCGACAATGCATTTCTACATTGTTGGCAGGTGAATGGAAAAGGAGTATATCGTAATACTCAACCAGGGTACAGCCTTTCACACAAAGGGTTATAAAAGGTAGTCTGGTTGTAAATCGACATTTTTGTCGAGCTTACCAAACCAAAGAAGATCACAGAAACTTGTGTAATTGTAGATTACTTACACACGTAAACACTGAAGTGATTGAACAGAGCTAGATATGCAACAGAATGCTTCTGTAGCGGCATATAAGGGGCTGGTCAAATAACAATTCCGTGTTTAAAGACAAAGAGAGTTTACAGTTCTAAATGGAGGAAGTGATCTTCAAATAATCTTCCAACAGGAGGGAAACGATTTGTTCAAATAACATGACACAAGGAGAGGGACGTGGGATTAGTAATACATTTCTGGAGGAGAGATAAGGTATGTTCAAAAAGCATTTCGGAGTAAAGTTAAACGGGGACTTCAAATATATAACATTTTCAAAGAAAGAATATAAATCTTCAAACAACCTTTCTTCATTAGGAATAATGCATGTTCAAAACGAATTTCTGAAAGAAGGGTTTTCAATTTACATTGCTTAAATAACCCTTCTTGATGATGGTGAAGGGTTGTTCAGCGAATAGTTTTAGGGTTAGGAAAAGGGATCTTCAAAATAATTTAGAATGTTGAAAAGTTCTTTGAACAACGCTAGGAGAGAAAGGCACAATCAAATGGTCCTTCTACCCATAGAAGAACGGAAACGATCGATCAAATACTGTTTGCTAAAAAGGGGCGTATGTTAAAATGATTATTTTCTATAAGGAAAATGTTAGGGGAGGGGCTCTATGTATCATTTCTTACTGGTGGACTTAGGAGGAAAGTTATGCATCAACGTTTCTTTATAACGAAAGATTACGGGCTTATATGCTACAAATTATGTTTTTGTGTAGATAGAACTATTCGTACTGTACGTCCAATAGCTGTGTGTGTCTATCAACAATTGCCACAGACTATGGCTATATTCATTGACATTATACTTAATATATTGATGTATCCAAATATTATACATCTTCGATGGATTTTCGACACAATGCAAGTCAGCATAGATAACTTTTTTATATAAAATCTGCTGAAGTATTATCAGCTACTTCCAATCGTAAACAGCGATTAAATTACGAAACATCCATCCCTGAACTTTGTCATAGCAACACTAAAGGTTCTGTGTGTGATGATAATTGAACAGACAGTTCAATCATCTGATGTACACCACAATAATCAAATAACTGTACCCCGTGTGTCTTTGAAGTTTGGCGTCTCTCTCTGTAATCTTCAAAGATAGTCTCAGCTGGTTTGTGATTTCTCATTAAATGACTTCAGATTTGCTATGAAATAGTCTAGAGGTGGATATAATGACGATGATAGTAACCCCTGGGGTGTTGAGGATATGTAACCCCAGGGAATCTTTCAAAAGTTAATCGCTTTCACACTAGTAATGTATATTAAGTCCTTTCAGTCAAGTATGCAGTTAGATGTTGATAATGTAAATACTTACATCTTTGAGTTGGGGTCGCGATGGCCGAGTGGTTAAGATGTCCCAACATATCACCACAAACCCTTCACCTCTGGGTCGCGAGTTCGAATCCCATGTGGGACATATAGAGTTACCAAGTACTGCCCGTATGCTGGTGGTTTTTTTCTCCGGATATTCCTGCTTTCCTACACCACAATCATTATGGTATGTCCTTAATGATCCATGATCCGGGGGGTAGGGGCCGCGGTGGCCGAGTGGTTAAGATGTTCCGACATATTACCACAAGCCCTCCACCTCTGGAATGCGGGTTCGAATCCTATGTGGGGCAGTTGCCAGGTACTGACCGCTGGTCGGTGGTTTTTCTCCGGGTACTCCGGCTTTCATCCACCAACAAACCTGGCACGTCCTTACATGATCCTGGCTGTTAGAATGACGTTAGCATTGTCAAACCAAAATCTTTTAACTGTTTGTATGAGCTGTTAACAAAAGAAATCTTATCTTTGTTTTTCTTGTAAAATACCAGTACAATTTTCAACCAACATACTCTTGTTTAATTCTTTACTTTCACTTGCCTAATTCAATCTAGATAATCTCAGGCCATATATTATTCAAATGATATTATCGTGAATGTCTTTTGTGCCATTCGTTGACAATTTAATTGTTCGAATTAAACTGAACGAACGCATTTATCTTTGAGTGAAAAAAAAATCAACAGAACACCGGTATATAAGCAAATTACAACGCAATAATACATAGTCCGAGGTCTCTTATAAAAATAAAACATTTAACATTGTAAATCACCCAATGGTTTATAATAGCATTCTGCTCAATTAAAGCGTGTTTGAATTACCTTTATACCACCTGCCACACTTAAGATGGCTTAAATCGTATCCCAATGGGATCGCCAGTTAAAACCTAGTTGTGTTTAAGTGTCCAAAACAGTCACTACATGCATATAATACATCGTAAAAGGTGGCACTCAATCTGATGCAGAAATAATGCTATAAAACACAGATTTCTGTACAATTCATAAATATTATTAGAATGTAGAATAACAATTTGATATGTTGGTATAAAGGTGGGGGGATAATTCGTCTGGAAGTTTTAATTTTTAAAATGAGGAATTTTATAGCAATTGCAAATTGTTGTCATGAATATTGTAACATTTTAATTTTGTTCATTGTAGAAACGTGATAACAGTTCAATACCCGTGTATTGTTCACAATAGAAATTTCATAATTTGGAATTTGCTCTTTTTAGTAGTTATAAAACATTTAATGTTTTTGCTACACATTTATTCGAGTTATTTTTTTACTGTAGAAACTAGTGTAAAGAATTGAGCATTGCTCACTGCAAGATTTTAGGAAAAGTTGAATATTTGCAATTGATCACTGTAGGGCCTTGCAGCACTTGAATTTTGTTCAATGTAGGACTTTGTAATGGTAGAATATTGTTCATCGAAGTGTAACGACCTCTGGTGTATATTGAGCTGTATTAACGTATTTATCCTAACACGGATCATTCATCTGAAAACCTCATCAGCTGAAGAAATATAGATCTGCTTATAATCTATTCAAACATATGGTCATGTCATCTTTAATAAATCAGCGAGTCGTGAACACTGGGGGTATCTATATATTGTCGTGTCAACATCACTTGAAAGTCTGTAAACATATGTATATTTATTTTGTTCACTGTTAATGCAATATATAAAAGCTTTGCCTGTGGGTATCTTATAGTGTCAGTTCGTCTAAGTGAAAGATATTGGATATAGTCTTCTATAGGATATCACTGATTCACACTGGGTTTATTGAAGCGAGACATTATTTACACCGCTAGGTGCTGGAGTAACTTGTGAGAGAGCGAAAGGTGATAGCTTTACGAAAATCGATTTCTACTTAATGAACAAAGTTTATAACATGTAACTTATCGTAAAATGTAAGCGTACTGAAAATCGATGGCATCTATGGAACAACTCTGTTAAGTATTTGTGGTCAAATTAGTGTAATAGAAAATCTGTTTTGTTGTGTTTGACAATTCCTCCCGGCTGACAGGGCTAACGGTTTACTGTTTTGAAGATGTTGACATTCATTGCACGACAGGAGTGTCGGTATCCGTGAACGTGAATAGGACCAAATATCGATATATACCCGTCATCAACTTTTCTCTCTCTCTTTCAGATATGGTGAACTGGTTACACTAGGATGACCTTCTAAGGTAAGCGAAACAAGTTAGTTTATTGTTTAATACATTAATCACTAAATGTCAATTGTGTAGTATTAGTAAATGGTATTAGTAAATGCGTGACAGAATTTGTTTTTTGTGCCATGTACACTATTGATCTAGCTAACTTTACAAATTCTCTCATTATTTAATTTTCACTTTCCAATCGAGCTTTCCGCTTTCCTTTTTTGCGAGATATTTCCAGACTTAAGTCTTCCCCATACATAGACAAATTGCCTTTAGGTCAATTTTATCTGAAAATATCTAGACATAAAATTCATATAAAACTCACCTTGTAATGGGATGAAAATAAGGTCAACTTCACATGAGAAATGTCAATTTCAATTCAAATTGTTTACAAGGAATTCGGGTCAATTTCAGGTCATTTTCATTTTCAGACGAATTTCACCAAAATGATCTGATTAGTTTTTCAAATGAATGTTCAGGTTGATTCCCAGCCATATTGAGGTCAAATCCAGGTCAAATTCCTTACCCGTATTAACGCTACTTTGCTGTGTTTAGGTAGATTCTGAGAACCACTTGACTTTCGCGTACACGATATTTCGCGTCACCGTTATTTTCAGCAAAGCGAATCATCAATTTATAAATTCAATATCAAAGCCTCTTACTGAAAATCATACATCCATAAAGACATTTTTATTAATATTCGCGAAACTTCTGATTTCGAGTTTGAGCTCTGTCGCGAAATTTGGCGATAATTCATATATCGCGATAATAAAGTGGTGTCAGTGGTTAAGTAGACCGGGATTTGACCTGCATTTGCCCAAAGACATTTTTTTCTGTTTACTGACAAGCTCTATATAAGGACGAAACAGTGTTGTAGTGCTTCGTAATTCAGTTTGCCTCCTGCCATATAATTATGTTTTAGACTAGTATTCCTCGTAGGTGTGTCTGATATTTGAAATTACCTGGCGTAATCGTTTCTAATATATGAATGAAGTACATTTCACTGTGTACCAATATTAACGTTTTATCAAGTCAAAGTAAACATCAGGGTTTCACCTTGTTTATTCAACATGGAAATTGCTTTATCATTTCAACAATCTGATTCCGTGTTAACCTCGACTGTTTTCAGATGTTTAAACACTCCCATTATTCATGAGCTGCTACCGAGATGGGCTATTACTTTTATTTAACTTATAGACAATTTGATGAATTCTGTTGTGTATTTATAAATTCTGACGTTGTACTTGTAATGACGTGATTTTCTGATTAGTTCGTTCCAGGACTACTTTATCGTGGTCAACCTTGGTCTGTATTTTGTTTTGTTACAAGTCTTTGATTAATAATAATGAGCTATCTTGTTACCACAACAAACGATTTATACCATTTCCTTACTGGTCCCATTTACATTACCATTGCCCCCTATAACTTCTCACATCAAGTCATTGAAGACCAAAAAATATTTCTCATACATTTTGAGAAAACATAACAAACTTGTTTGTGACCATAAACAGTGATACATCCCAATTTTTTCATAGTAGAGCCATTCAGAAGGTCTCAGATCTTAAAAATGTTAAAATTTCCTGACGAGAGATAATTTCTTCAATAACTGTATTGAAATTCCTTAGATCAGATTACCAAGAATATAAGCTTCAAAACATAATGTTGTGTTTGCGCCTGTGTATTTAAGTATATATAGAGATTGAACAGTGTTTTGATTGCGTTCAAGGTGGTATGAACGCAATGGGATACAGACATATTCAATGTAGCGCGTTAGCGCTACATGTAGAATATGTCTGTATCCCATTGCGTTCATACCACCTTTAACGCAATCAAAACACGGTTCAATCTATATATTTACATAAATAAATCTACCTTTACGTACAATTTAAAAAGGTGATGGTTGCTAAGTTGGGTAACTACGGTAGTCAGGATGACCGAAGATATAGTTAATAATGTCCATTTCGAATAAAAATTGAGATAACCAAGGCGGAACGACTACCGGTATGTATCGTTGTCAGGGTAGTAACGCGGTCCGAAGTGAAGCGAGCCGCCATATTTGATTTTCAACCGAGGAAAGTGACTGTGATAAAGCCTATTGATGGTATGACCGTTGAGCTGCTGAATGTTTGTCATGTATGTATCGGTCTAAGAACGCGATATACACTAAATTCTTCGCAGTCATGACTTTTATTTTATTGTACGGAGGATAGACAAGTGTTTGCGTGGGTGTAGGCCTATTTTGAATGCAAAGACGGGGCCATTTAAGCTGATGATACTGTTTCGGACAGGCTACCTGTAATGGTTTTTTTTTCTGGAAACCTGTATATGATCTGTTAACCTATTGTTCGCTTAGACGCTCCCAGAATTATTCACCGACAATTAGATGTTCTGTATATTTAGGTGAGATGAGTGATGTATTTGACGTAACTATGGGATTCCCCGAACATTCCTGAGGAAAGCCCCCCGGTTGTAGCCCCGACCAGCGATTCATTTTGTAGTAATTTTTTTCCTGTTACAATCCTTGAACACATGTTTTGTTTTGATGTCAAATACATATTTAACTGGATCTAATAAAAACTCTTTATTGTTATTTTAAAATCCGTCAACTTATGACGCAAAATCTTATCGAAGTGTGAACTAGAAGTAGTCCGAACCTGCACTGCGTTTGTATTCATACGTCATTGCGTTTACGCTAATTTGAACGCAACTCCCCTCCCGTTGACTATATAGGGGCATATGTAAATATAAGATACACTCTGTAAAATTAAGTACATTATGACCAAGGGGCAAATCTCCTCGAAAATTCGACAATATTTCCTCCAATCTGTTAGAATTATTTCTTTGCCTAATATTAACTACTTCAAATAATTCGTATCCTACAGACATCTGTTTATAAGGATATCCAGTGTTATCTAGAAAACAACCGTTGATATAATTTCGTTGACATAATACACTAATTAACAAATACTATTACTTGTTTGACTTGTTTCAGATTTCTGGATTAAGTTCCATTTGTGTTTATATCTATCCAGGATGGGACCGGAATCTATTACCATCCCTGGTTACCATAGCAACTCCCCGGATAACATGGCACCAGGCAAGGTAACATCCGGGGAACACCAGCCTGCCGGGAACAAAGGGAGTGTCAGTTTGGCGTACATGCACGGTCCGCCTCGTATTATGCCAAACTACGGTAACAAGCGACGGAGTTTGCTCCCTAAGACCAAAGTCTCACGTGTACTATTATACGATAACATTACCCAACAACAGATGCTGGACGTCAAATTGTCACACATCAAGATTGAAAAGACCAGAACGACGCGTCTGCTAGACCTTCACAGACGATCCTTTCTACTTCGTCAACAGAAGCGACAACAACATCTACAGCAAGTCGGAGTCGTCTTACCCGACATCGACCGCCCAACTAAAAAACAAGAAATTTTATCACGACTGACGAGTCAGCTATCTAAAAGAGCGGTCAGTTCCATGGGCGGAAACGGCAGTGTTACCTCTGCGGAACTAGAAACTTTAAAATTGCCCGATTTGGAAATTTCCCCAAACGACCATAATGGTCCACATGTTATATTTAAGTTGAGGAATGCCAGTGGTGTCACTCAGATATTCCATACCATTGACAATGAAGGTGTGTTTTCTGACATCGTACCACTTTACAAGTTTTACGACAAGACAACAGAGGATCCACGGTTCCAAAGCCTTGAAGGATCGCTTGTTCGAACCTCAGCCCACAATGACGGGTTTAATGAATTGAGTGCCAGCTTTAAGAAAGAATATCCGAAATTTCCAGAACACTTGCAGGATTTTATCACCGAAAATGACACAATTGATACACCAGTGTAACAATCTTCAATTCTTGGTGATAGCTTTGTAGTCCACAGTCAGAATAAAACATGTATTCTTTTGTCCCATATAGATGATCTGAGAGGTTCTCATTACGTCTTACGTAATGGTTCCTGTAATAGTTCAAATATATTTTCTCCGCTGCCGAGCTACATGTACATTTACTGATCACAACTTTTCGTCCGGCCATGGATATGTTAACTTACCAACCTAAAGAATATGTTTCACAATAGATATGCATGTAGCTATGTTATGCTCTTCATTCGACACGAAAATGATTCTTTCAGCTTTTACAAACTGTTTCGCCCCGTCGAGAAATTGGATGGTACGAATCTGATTGGTAAATCTGAAAGGTCACCATAACGTGACCCTAATGGGATGTTGTCAGATCCTCTATGAAGCGGAATGATACAAATGGCAAGGATCAGTATTTCAATCAGATTGGGAAGCCCACTATTGTCGTTGAGGATTATGACGGAAGCTTAAAATGCAAAGTGAATTATTAAATTATTACGCAAAATATTAGATAATGATAATACAATTTACGACACTATGGTTTTTTCACTGATGTATTTTTAACATAGATTGTTGTTTAAACTTATTAGCTCATCTGAACCAATGGTTCGTGTGTGCTTTTGATAAGGAAGAACACCCGTCTTGCGTTGTTATTAAGCTTGGATTATATTAATTGTTATAGTTCCTGATTAATAAAACTAAAATGGCCGCAATGACCACCAGTTTTTTAAAAATATGTTTTATCATATACCTTCATTATCATTTGCTTTGTAGGAATGAGACTTCGGGGAGACATTTTTAATACATTGTAAGAGTTGTTTCTAACAAAAGCTACAACAAACGACGTCCACAGTTATTATCATTGTATGAGCTATGAAAACGACCCTAGGTTTTGTTTGTTGACAAATTAAGTGAAGACTGTAACATCCATTAAATATTATTTTTAATCGTTCATATAATTGTGATAAAATGGCCAGTGAAAACGGAAATTTTGAGTAGTTGTTTTTGCGAAATCTTGGTATTTATTCATACTATTAGCGTCTACAAGCATACGTGAGGGTTCATTTATCTACAGACATAAGTGAGGGTTTATTTATCTTCAGGAATTACAGTGTTTAAACTCTACGATGCTCCATTAATACTCTGGGTCCCACGACAGAGAATTAGCGTTTTGTGTCTAAATATATCAACCAATCATAATAATAATAACGCAGTTGTCGTTTTGTAATTTAGAAAAGGAATCCCAAACATGGCGGTCTTCAGCGATATGGTCAATGTGAAGACTAGCATGTTTGCTAACATTATAGGTAGTGTAGCGGACAAGGAGCTTGATTCATTATTCTATGAATTTGGGTTCGATGTGCGACGACGGTACTAATACTTTTTTTTTTTTTTAATTTTGTCATTTTTTATCAATGTTTCATTTAAAGTGATGTCTGAAACGTAACAGTCAAACATATAAATAAAAATTTATGTTCATACGGAAATACGGAATATCATTGTTATAAAATAGAATTTCCGAAGAGACTTTCTTCGGGAAAATGACGCAGATCGTATCAAGTAAACCAAGAAAAATTTCTACAGAACCAAACGCCTGTGCTGTGACTGACCCTTTCAGATAATAAAATTGTGACCTGCTTTTCGACCAATTCTAATGATAATATAAAATATGACAAAATGTTAAAGAATTGTGCAATATTAAGCCATTCTGGAGAAGGTGTTTTTCAAAAGCAAAATGTCACGTGATATCTAGAAGTACACCGTAGGTTTAAATCTGCAAAATTAGGTCCTACTCATCTGTCCCGAGGTCGCCACGCATATATCAATTTCCATAGCAATACATTTCGAAAATTGCATCTGTGAAATTGAAATTGGCATCACATATTAGAAACATGCTTATTCTCAATTTTGAAAACTAGATAATTGTGACCTACTTAAAATACCACCTTAGGCCAATTAAAATTTGCACCTGAATCAAAATATTAGAAAATGTTATTTAACACCCAGGTTGAGCAATTGAGTTAATCAAGACAATTGGACAATGTCGATGTTTTTAAATTGCCATTGGCAACTACTGCGTTTACACAAGTGTTAACGATTTCCTGGTTGGTAAGGTTATATGAATAGTGTACAATGTAACAAAAAGAAAAGAAAATTTAAATTATGAGCATAATTTGTCTATAGGTATTACATTTATCTTTATTGGCGTCATATTTGATACCTTCCCACAAGAACACATAATTGAAATAAAAAAAAACATGCATCGATCACTTACACTGACGGAAGACGAATTATTAACGTACTTTGATAGAAACTTAGAGAAAAAGATAGAAAGTTTCACGGGCACAGTTGAGACATTTGTTTCAAAGACAGTCTACAGTTTAGTGACAAAAACAGTCTATAGTCTAGTGACAAAAAACAGTCTAGTGACAAAAACAGTCTAGTGACTAAAAAAGTCTATAGTCTAGTGACAAAAACAGTCTACAGTCTAGTGACAAAAACAGTCTACAGTCTAGTGACAAAAACAGTCTAGTGACAAAAACAGTCTACAGTCTAGTGACAAAAACAGTCTACAGTCTAGTAACAAAAACAGTCTACAGTCTAGTGATAAAAACAGTCTACAGTCTAGTGACAAAAACAGTCTACAGTCTAGTAACAAAAGCAGTGTACAGTCTAGTGATAAAAACAGCCTAGTGACAAAAACAGTCCAGTGACAAAAACAATCTATAGTCTAGTAACAAAAGCAGTCTAGTGACAAAAACAGTCTAGTGACAAAAACAGTCTAGTGACAAAAACAGTGTACAGTCTAGTGACAAAAACAGCGTACAGTCTAGTGACAAAAACAGTGTACAGTCTAGTGACAAAAACAGTGTACAGTCTAGTGACAAAAACAGTCTACAGTCTAGTGACAAAAACAGTGTACAGTCTAGTGACAAAAACAGTGTACAGTCTAGTGACAAAAACAGTGTACAGTCTAGTGACAAAAACAGTGTACA
Source organism: Argopecten irradians (assembly GCF_041381155.1). Lineage (NCBI taxonomy): Eukaryota > Metazoa > Mollusca > Bivalvia > Pectinida > Pectinidae > Argopecten > Argopecten irradians. The sequence continues at coordinate 26,510,446 of NC_091141.1, forward strand.
GTCTAGTGACAAAAACAGTGTACAGTCTAGTGACAAAAACAGTGTAGTGACAAAAACAGTCTAGTGACAAAAACAGTCTACAGTCTAGTGACAAAAACAGTGTACAGTCTAGTGACAAAAACAGTCTACAGTCTAGTGACAAAAACAGTCTACAGTCTAGTGACAAAAACAGTCTAGTGACAAAAACAGTCTACAGTCTAGTGACAAAAACAGTCTACAGTCTAGTGACAAAAACAGTCTACAGTCTAGTGACAAAAACAGTCTACAGTCTAGTGACAAAAACAGTCTAGTGACAAAAACAGTCTACAGTCTAGTGACAAAAACAGTGTACAGTCTAGTGACAAAAACAGTGTACAGTCTAGTGACAAAAACAGTGTACAGTCTAGTGACAAAAACAGTGTACAGTCTAGTGACAAAAACAGTCTACAGTCTAGTGACAAAAACAGTGTACAGTCTAGTGACAAAAACAGTGTACAGTCTAGTGACAAAAACAGTGTAGTGACAAAAACAGTCTAGTGACAGAAACAGTGTACAGTCTAGTGACAAAAACAGTCTACAGTCTTGTGACAAAAACAGTCTAGTGACAAAAACAGTCTACAGTCTAGTGACAAAAACAGTCTAGTGACAAAAACAGTCTACAGTCTAGTGACAAAAACAGTGTACAGTCTAGTGACAAAAACAGTGTACAGTCTAGTGACAAAAACAGTGTACAGTCTAGTGACAAAAACAGTCTACAGTCTAGTGACAAAAACAGTCTACAGTCTAGTGACAAAAACAGTCTAGTGACAAAAACAGTCTAGTGACAAAAACAGTCTATAGTCTAGTGACAAAAACAGTCTAGTGACAAAAACAGTCTACAGTCTAGTGACAAAAACAGTGTACAGTCTAGTGACAAAAACAGTCTAGTGACAAAAACAGTCTATAGTCTAGTGACAAAAAAAGTCTAGTGACAAAAACAGTCTAGTGACAAAAACAGTCTACAGTCTAGTGACAAAAACAGTCTACAGTCTAGTGACAAAAACAGTCTAGTGACAAAAACAGTCTATAGTCTAGTGACAAAAACAGTCTACAGTCTAGTGACAAAAACAGTCTAGTGACAAAAACAGTGTACAGTCTAGTGACAAAAACAGTCTACAGTCTAGTGACAAAAACAGCCTAGTGACAAAAACAGTCTACAGTCTAGTAACAAAAACAGTCTACAGTCTAGTGACAAAAACAGTCTACAGCCTAGTGACAAAAACAGTCTACAGTCTAGTAACAAAAACAGTCTAGTGACAAAAACAGTCTAGTGACAAAAACATTGTAGTGACAAAAAACAGTCCAGTGACAAAAATAGTCTACATTCTAGTGACAAAAACAGTCTACAGTCTAGTGACAAAAACAGTCTACAGTCTAGTGACAAAAACAGTCCAGTGACAAAATCAGTCTAGTGACAAAAACAGTCTACAGTCTAGTGACAAAAACAGTCTACAGTCTAGTGACAAAAACAGTCTACAGTCTAGTGACAAAACAGTCTACAGTCTAGTGACAAAATCAGTCCAGTGACAAAAACAGTCTACAGTCTAGTGACAAAAACAGTCTACAGTCTAGTGACAAAAACAGTCTACAGTCTAGTGACAAAAACAGTCTAGTGACAAAAACAGTATACAGTCTAGTGACAAAAACAGTCCAGTGACAAAATCAGTCTAGTGACAAAAACAGTCTACAGTCTAGTGACAAAAAACAGTCTAGTGACAAAAACAGTCTACAGTCTAGTGAAAAACAGTCTACAGTCTAGTGACAAAAACAGTCTAGTGACAAAAACAGTCTACAGTCTAGTGACAAAAAACAGTCTAGTGACAAAAACAGTCTACAGTCTAGTGACAAAAAACAGTCTAGTGACAAAAACAGTCTACAGTCTAGTGACAAAAAACAGTCTAGTGACAAAAACAGTCTACAGTCTAGTGACAAAAACAGTCTAGTGACAAAAACAGTCTATAGTCTAGTGACAAAAACAGTCTAGTGACAAAAACAGTCTACAGTCTAGTGACAAAAACAGTCTACAGTCTAGTGACAAAAACAGTCTAGTGACAAAAACAGTCTACAGTCTAGTGACAAAAACAGTCTACAGTCTAGTGACAAAAACAGTCTAGTGACAAAAACAGTCTACAGTCTAGTGACAAAAACAGTCCAGTCTTGTGACAAAAACAGTCTAGTGACAAAAACAGTCTACAGTCTAGTGACAAAAACAGTCTAGTGACAAAAACAGTCTACAGTCTAGTGACAAAAACAGTCTACAGTCTGTGACAAAAAACAGTCTAGTGACAAAAACAGTCTACAGTCTAGTGACAAAAAACAGTCTAGTGACAAAAACAGTCTAGTGACAAAAACAGTTGTAGTGACAAAAAAACAGTCCAGTGACAAAAAAGTCTAACTAGTACAAAACATTACGAGTGACAAAAACAGTCTACAGTCTAGTGACAAAAAAGTCATACAGTCATCTAGTGAAAAACAAACAGTCTAGTGACAAAAAAACAGTCTAGTGACAAAAACAGTTACAGTCTAGTGACAAAAACTAGTGACAAAACAGTCTACAGTCTAGTGACAAAAACAGTCCAGTGACAAAAACAGTCTACAGTCTAGTGACAAAAACAGTCTACAGTCTAGTGACAAAAACAGTCTACAGTCTAGTGACAAAAAACAGTCTACAGTCTAGTGACAAAAATCAGTCACAGTCTAGTGACAAAAACAGTCTACAGTCTAGTGACAAAAACAGTCTAGTGACAAAAACAGTCTACAGTCTAGTGACAAAACAGTCTACAGTCTAGTGACAAAATCAGTCCAGTGACAAAAACAGTCTACAGTCTAGTGACAAAAACAGTCTACAGTCTAGTGACAAAAACAGTCTACAGTCTAGTGACAAAAACAGTCTAGTGACAAAAACAGTCTACAGTCTAGTGACAAAAAAACAGTCCAGTGACAAAAACAGTCTACAGTCTAGTGACAAAAAACAGTCTAGTGACAAAAACAGTCTATAGTCTAGTGACAAAAACAGTCCAGTGACAAAATCAGTCTAGTAACAAAAACAGTCTACAGTCTAGTGACAAAAACAGTCTAGTGACAAAAACAGTCTACAGTCTAGTGACAAAAAAACAGTCTAGTGACAAAAACAGTCTACAGTCTAGTGACAAAAACAGTCTACAGTCTAGTGACAAAACACAGTCTACAGTCTAGTGACAAAAACAGTCTACAGTCTAGTGACAAAAACAGTCTACAGTCTAGTGACAAAATCAGTCTAGTGACAAAAACAGTCTAGTCTAGTAGTGACAAAAACAGTCCTACAGTCTAGTGACAAAACAGTGACAAAAACATTTACAGTCTAGTGACAAAAAACAGTTGACATTTATAAAATATGTCTAGTGACATTTGTTTTCAAACTAGTCTTGACAAAAACAGTCTACAGTCTAGTAGTGACAAAAACAGTGACAAAAACTGGTGGGTGGACAAAAAAAAATGTCTAGTGACAAAAAATATGTACTATAAGTCTAGTGACAGTCCTAGTGGAGTTTTTGAAAAAACAAAACATTTTCACTTGTCTACAGTCTAGTGACAAAAGTTACAAAAAACAGGTCTATGGTATGACAGGCTGTAGTGGGGGGGGGAGGGTCTAGTCTGACAAAATGTCTAGTGGGGCAAAAAACAGGAGGACAAAGTCAGGGGGGGGAGTGGATATGAAAACAGTGAGGACATTATTAGTGGGGGAGGGGAGGATAGCATAGTAAAAATTACTGATGTTACAGTATGGGGGGGGGAGGGCAGACTAGTGGATAAAACTGGTTGGGGAGGGGGAGACGGAAAAGAAAGTACTGGGGGGACAGGGCTATGTTCAAAGAATAGGTGGGGGTACAAAGGGGGACAGGGCAGACTAAAGATGGGTGACTAAACTAAATGGTCTAGGACAGGAATGTAGTGGAATGGGGTTTATGGTTAAGTGGGGAGGTACTGGTTTAGTGGGGGGAGGGGAAGGGGGGGGGGTACTGGTGGGGGGGGAGGATGGGGACTACATGTACTGGTAGGGGGAGGTGGATAGTGGACAAAGGAGGTACTGGTGGGGGAGGGGGAGGAGGGGACAAAGGGGGTAGTCTGGTGGGGGGGGGGGAGGGGGGAGTGGGAGGTACTTACTGGTGGGGGGGGAGGAGGGGGGAGGTAAGGGTTCCTGGGGGGATGGGGGGGGGGAGGGAGGATTAAGGGGGGGGGGTACTTGTAGGGGAGGGGGGGGGATCTATTATGTATGGGGGGTGGGGTAGGGGGGGGGGCGGGGGGGGTGGGGGTGGGGGGGTGGGGGGGGGGTTAGTTACAGGAGGGGTGGGGGGAGGGGAGGGGGGACTAAGGGGGGGGGGGGAGGGGGGGGGGGGGACTAAACAGGGTGGTGGGGGGGAGGGGGAGGAGGGGGGGATGGGGGGGGGGGGGGGAAGGTAGGGGGGGGGGGGGGGGGACAGGGGGACTAAGGGGGGGGGGGGGGGGGGGGGAGGGGGGGAGGGGGGGGGGGGGTAGGGGGGGGGGGGGAGGGGGAGGAGGGCGGACTAAGGAGGGGGGGGGGGTGGGGGATCAGGGGATACTGGTAGGAAGGGTACTGGGGGGGGGGAGGAGGGGGGGGGGGGGGGGGGGGGGGACTAGGGGGGGGGGGGGGGGGGGGGGGGGGGGGGGGGGGGGGGAAGGGGGGGGGGGGGGGGGGGGGGGGAGGAGGGGGGACTAAGGAAGTGGGGGTGGGGGGGGGGGGGGGGGGGGGGGGGGGGGGGGGAGGGGGGGGGGGGGATAGGGGGGGGGGGGGGGGGGGGGGAGGGGGGGGGGGGGGGGGGGGGGACGGGGGGAAGGATAGGGGGGGGGGGGGGGACAGGGGGGGGGGGGGGGGGAAATAGGGGCGGACTAGGTGGGGGGGGGGGGGGGGAGGGGGAGGGGGGGGGGTTACAGGGGGGAGGGGGGGGTGGGGGGGGGGGGGGGGGGGGGGGGGGGGGGGGGGGGAGGGTGAGGGGGGGGGGGGGGGGGGGGGAACAGGGGGTACTGGGGGGGGGGGGGTAGGGGGGGGGGAAAGGGGGGGGGGGGGGGGGGTGGACTAAGGGGGGGGGGGGGGGGGGATTAAATTAAATGGTGGGGGTTAGGGGGAGGAAATTTGGAGGGGGGGGGGGGGGGGGGGGGGGGGGTGGGAGGTTGGGGGGGGGGGGGGGGGGGGGAATGGGGGGGGGGGGGGGGGGGGGGGGGGGGGGGGGGTGGGGGGGGGGGGGGGGGGGGGGGGGGAGGGGGGGGGGGGGGTACTGGTGGGGGAGGGGGGGGGGGGGGGTGGGGGGGGGGGGGGGGGGGGGGGAGGATATGGGGAGGGGGGGGGGGGGGGGGTACTGGGGGGGGGGGGGGAGGGATAGGGCACTGGGGGGGGGGGGGGGTACTGGTGGGGGGGGGGGGGGGGGGGTACTGGGGGGGGGGGGGGGGGGGGGGGGGAGGGGGGGGGGGGGGGGGGGGGGGGGGGGGGGGGGGGGGGGGGGGGGGGGTACTGGTGGGGGTAGGGGGGGGGGGGGGGGGGGGGAAGGGGGGGGGGGGGGGGGGGGGGATGGGGGGGGGGGGGGGGGGGGGGGGGGGGGGGGAAGGGGGGGGGTGGGGGGGGGGGGGGGGGGGGGGGGGTTAGGGGGGGGAGGGGGGGGGGGGGGGGGGGGGGGGAGGGGTGGGGAGGGGGGGGATGGAGGGGGGGGAAATTATTAGGAGGGGGGGGGGGGGGGGGGGTAGGGGGGGGAGGGGAAATATGGGGGGGGGGGGGGGGGGGGGGGGGGGGGGGGGGGGAGGAAGGGGGGGGGGGGGGGGGGGGGGGGGGGGGGGGGGGGGGGGGGGGGGGGGGGGGGGGGGGAGGGGGGGGATGGGGGGGTGTAGGGGGGGGGGGGGGAGGGGGGGGGGGGGGGGGGGGGGGGGGGGGGGGTGGAATGGGGGGGGGGGGGGGGGGGGGATAGGGGGAAGGTACTGGTGGGGGAGGGGGGGGGGGGGGGGGGGGGGGGGGGGAGGGGGGGGGGGGGGGGGGGGGAGTGGTGGGGGAGGGGGGGGGAAGGGGGGGGGGGAGGGGGGGGGACTAAGGGGTACTGGGGGGGGGGGAGGGGGGGGGGGGGTTACTGGGGGGGAGGGGGGGAAGGGGGGGGGAGGTACTTGGTACTGGGGGGGGGAGGGGGACTAAGGGGGGGGGGGGGGGAGGTACTGGGGGGGGGGGGGGGGGGGGGGGGGGGGGTACTGGTTGGGGGAGGGGGAGGAGGGGGGGGCGGATTAAGGGTACTGGGGGGGGGGGGGGGGGGGGTGGGGGAGGGGGCGGGGGACTGGTGGAGGGCGGGGGGGTGGAGGTAGGGGGATTAAGGAGGTACTGATGGGGGGGTGGGCGTGATGACGGGAGGCATTAAGGAATGGTACTGGTGGGGGGAGGGGAGGAGGGCGGACTAAGGAGGTACTGGTGGGGGAGGGGGGGAGGCGGATTAAGGAGAGGTACTGGTGGGGAGGGGGAGGAGGGCGGACTAAGGAGGTACTGGTGGGGGAGGGGGAGGAGGGCGGACTAAGGAGGTACTGGTGGGGGAGGGGAGGAGGGCGGACTAAGGAGGTACTGGTGGGGGAGGGGAGGAGGAGGGCGGACTAAGGAGGTACTGGTGGTGGGAGGGGGGAGGAGGGCGGATTAAGGAGGTACTGGTGGGGGAGGGGAGGAGGGCGGACTAAGGAGGTACTGGTGGGGGAGGGGGAGGAGGGCGGGGACTAAGGAAGTACTGATGGGGGGGGAGGATGGGCGGATTATGGAGGCACTGGTGGGGGGGAGGGGAGTAGGGCGGACTAAGGAGGTACTGGTGGGGGAGGGGGAGGAGGGCGGACTAAGGAGGTACTGGTGGGGGAGGGGGAGGAGGGCGGATTAAGGAGGTACTGGTGGGGAGGAGGGGAGGGGGAGGAGGGCGGACTAAGGAGGTACTGGATGGGGGAGGGGGAGGAGGGCGGACTAAGGAGGTACTGGTGGGGGAGGGGGAGGAGGGCGGACTAAGGAGGTACTGGTGGGGGAGGGGGGAGGAGGGCGGACTAAGGAGGTACTGGTGGGGGAGGGGAGGAGGGCGGACTAAGGAGGTACTGGTGGGGGAGGGGGAGGAGGGCGGACTAAGGAGGTACTGGTGGGGGAGGGGGAGGAGGGCGGACTAAGGAGGTACTGGTGGGGGAGGGGAGGAGGGCGGATTAAGGAGGTACTGGTGGGGGAGGGGAGGAGGGCGGATTAGGAGGTACTGGTGGGGGAGGGGAGGAGGGGGATTAAGGAGGTACTGGTGGGGGAGGGGAGGAGGGCGGATTAAGGAGGTACTGGTGGGGGAGGGGAGGAGGGTGGATTAAGGAGGTACTGGTGGGGGGAGGGGGATGGTGGATTAAGGGGGTACTGGTGGGGGAGGGGGATGGTGGATTAAGGAGGTACTGGTGGGGGAGGGGGGGGGATGTGGGGTGGATTAAGGAGGTACTGGTGGGGGAGGGGAGGATTGGTGGATTAAGGAGGTACTGGTGGGGGAGGGGAGGATTGTGGATTAAGGAGGTACTGGTGGGGAGGGGAGGAGGGTGGATTAAGGAGGTACTGGTGGGGGAGGGGAGGATGATGGGTTAAGGAGGTTCTGGTGGAGGAGGGGAGGATGGTGGATTAAGGAGGTACTGGTGGGGGAGGGGAGGAGGATGGATTAAGGAGGTTCTGGTGGAGGGAGGGGAGGATGGTGGATTAAGGAGGTACTGGTGGGGGAGGGGGAGGAGGGTGGATTAAGGAGGTTACTGGTGGAGGAGGGGAGGATTGTGGATTAAGGAGGTACTGGTGAGGGAGGGGAGGATTGTGGATTAAGGAGGTACTGGGGGAGAGGGGAGGATTGGTGGACTAAGGAGGTACTGGTGGGGGAGGGGGATGGTGGATTAAGGGGGTACTGGTGGGGAGGGGACGAGGGTGGATTAAGGAGGTACTGGTAGGGGAGGGGAAGATTGTGGATTAAGGAGGTACTGTTGGGGGAGGGGAGGAGGGCGGACTAAGGAGGCACTGGTGGGGGAGGTGAGGATGGTGGATTAAGGAGGTACTGGTGGGGGAGGGGAGGAGGGCGGATTAAGGAGGTACTGGTGGGGGAGGGGAGGAGGGCGGACTAAGGAGGTACTGGTGGGTGAGGGGAAGAGGGCGGACTAAGGAGGTACTGGTGGGGGAGGGGGATGGTGGATTAAGGAGGTACTGGTGGGGGAGGTGAGGATTGTGGATTAAGGAGGTACTGGTGGGGGAGGGGAGGAGGGCGGACTAAGGAGATACTGGTAGGGGAGGGGAGGAGGGCGAACTAAGGAGGTACTGGTCGGGGAGGGGAGGATGACGGATTAAGGAGGTGCAGGTGGGGGGGGGGGGAGGATGACGGATTAAGGAGGTACTGGTGGGGGAGGGGGATGGTGGATTAAGGAGGTACTGGAGGGGGGGGATGACGGGGAGGGGAGGATGACAGATTGAGGAGGTACTGGTGGGGGAGGGGAGGATGATGGGTTAAGGAGTTACTGGAGGAGGGGGGATGACGGGGAGGGGAGGATGACAGATTGAGGAGGTACTGGTGGGGGAGGGGAGGATGGCAGATTGAGGAGTTACTGGTGGGGGAGGGGGAGGATGGCAGATTGAGGAGGTACTGGTGGGGGAGGTGAGGATTGTGGATTAAGGAGGTACTGGTGGGGGAGGGGAGGAGGGCGGATTAAGTACCCCCTTAATCCACCATCCCCCTCCCCCACCAGTACCTCCTTAGTCCGCCCTCCTCCCCTCCCCCACCAGTACCTCCTCAATCTGCCATCTTCCCCTCCCCAACCAGTACCAGGGGAGGAGGGCGGACTAAGGAGGTACTGGTGTGGGAGGTACTGGTGGGGGAGGGAGAATGGTGGATTTAGGAGGTACTGGAGGAGGGGGGATGACGGATTAAGGAGGTGTTGATTGTTCAACATTGATATAAACTAATTATTCTCATACCTTTGTTGTCGTGGGGAATGTTTCAGGTTGTGTGCCAGGACACTAGACGTCCTTCAAAGTCGGGTAACACTCATCGTCATCAGCATCCTCGTCATTATCGACTGTTTAGGTGTCCTCGGACAAATGATGAGTGACCTCCATTTCATGAGAAGTGAGTAGCACTTAGAGTAAGGACTGAGACCGCAAAATACAAAAAAGATTTCTTAAAATGCACAAACTAAAGATGCATTTCTGGAAATTTCCTTTGGGGCAGAATATTTCATCGAGATAGCCTGCTGGTTATGTATTCAGAATGCATCAGTTTCAAAAGTTTAGTGTGTGGGTTGGGCGATAAATATAGATGCAAAATGTTTAAAAAATCAAATTCTTTTAAATCTTTCTGACAAGGGGAATTGGTTCTGCGATCTCTACAACGGGTGGGTCAGTAACGAAGGTCACATTGAAAAAGAAATATTTTGGATATTCTTTCATTATATCTTTGGGCATTTTTCTTGTACTACATCCTGTCAACAGTCGTATCATCTTATCATTTGTCCGTTTTTAAATTAGAAATGTTGAAGTACCCTGAGGAAAACCTTCGACCTACTTTTCGTGGTACAAATGTAAAACATAACACATCTTCATCACGCAACTGCTATGATTATTTCAGCATCTTATCTCGCATCCTCAATATTTCATGGACTACTAGCTCAACAACAGATGACAACAGATGAGTCGGTAGTTTGGTCCTTTGATGTACATTGAATAAATCAAATAAAGATTTATTCCTGTAGGAAGTGTCTGGTAGCCTGTGATTTGTCAGGCTTTTCCCTCGAACTGGACTGTCATAGCAAAACTATGACAGTCCAGGGATATAACGACTGTGATACTAACCGTTGGAATATCGAAGATGCTTAACTGTGATGGCAAGTTTTCATGTGATTGTAATTCTGATTGGTTTTCCAAAGCACAAAAAAAAATCTGCTAGAATAACTTTTACCTTTTGTACATTTAACGTGTTGTTTAGGGGAAAAACAATTGATAATTTACACCATGTATTTAATCTGCTGTGAAACCTACATGATATGTCTATATTTACATTTCCGTTTTCTCTTTGCTATATAACCTTACCAACTGCGAAATCGTTTACACTTGCATCAACGCAGTGGTTGCCGCGCAAGAATACACACACCGGAACACTGACTATATCAGCAAATAAAATATGTAACAAATATTGTATAAATGGGGTAAAAAAGATAAAGCTGATGTGGAACTCCAACATTCGTATAACATTGAAAAAACAAAGTTTTCTTTCGTTTGAACACTTAATTTAAATGGACTTGTCGGTTGAACTGTAAATATAAGATAACGCGCGTCATGTTGAAATATCTGTACAAAAAATGCAGTTTACGCATCAGTAAAAAAAAAACAAAAAAAACATTCCTTACATAAAAAATTTCGTTATTGCAATCCTCACAATTGTATGTCAACTCAACTTCTCATAATAGGTTTGATAACTTGGTGGTCCTGGCTGGTTAAGACTACCTCGCAATCTCGCGTGTGGTTGCGAGACTGGCAATCTTGCGTTCTCGATCGTCTCGCAACCTCGCAATCTCGCGGTCTCGCCTCGCAATCTCGCGACCTCGCAACCTCGACTTGAAGTCGAGGTTGCGAAGTGGCGTAATTGCGAGGTGGCCCTAACCGGCCACCATATCTAACATATTTTCTTCAGTTCGATTTCAGCTTGAAGAGGAAAACGTCCGGGTATTCATAAACCATCTAAAACTGAAACCAGAACACGTGGCGTTTCCGGATCATTCAAGCATAAGCGATGTGTTGCACTTTTTACGAAGCAGCATGGACGTTGTTATAAGTGACCGTTGTTCAAGTTTCTGCATTCCACAGAGTACAGCTACACCTACAAATAATAATGAAGATCTCGCGAAGATAGATGTATATAATGACCTGGCTACCGTGGAGATAACTCCGACACCTAGTGCTGCCCCGTGCTTTAGGTCAGATCATATCTGGATCCAATTCGACCAAGGAGCCGATACCACTTTTGTTGTTGGTAAAATCGATTTAAACACCAAGCGTACATCGAGTCGGGAAACAGACGGAACAACGAGATGGATTTACATGGTCACCCAATCTCTTAATGTCATTGGTGTCATCTTTGTTTCTATCATGCTGCTTGAGGTAAGTTTATAATAAAGTGTAAGAACAAACCTAAGGAAGAGACGTGCGTTTTCAGGCACTCGTATTACTCCCACACTAAGACCCCTAGCGCATTTAGCCGTTTGCATGTACATGTACATGTACTATCACGTAACTTCATACCCCTGCAGCTATGTCATAAGACATAAAAATGGCCTTGCAGGTAGGGCGTTAGAATTGTACCTGCTGCCCCTATGGCATGATCGTAAAAGGCGACTAAATTTAGGATCTTATCATCTTTCGTAATGATCGCCTCACTTTTGGCCTTGAGCTGAGCGTTCGCCGCTGTGAGGAAGGCTCTGGGTTCTGTCCCCTGGCCGAGACACACCAACGCCTTTAAAAGTGGTAGTTTCTGCTCCTGCTTAGCGCTCAGCATACAGGGAGTGGGACGACTGGTTCGCCCGTTGTCAGTATAATGTGACCGGGTGGGATGTGTTGCTTGGTGTCTTCGGTGGCATGCTTCAGTGTTATAGCACTATTAAAAGGGCAACAGTTCCACTATACAAGAAGACACAACTTTAATATACCGCAGTCTCCCAAAACACTCACCTCGCACTACATACACGCACCACACCGCATACATGGGAGGCCATCCTTACATGGCCATAGCTGTTAATAGGACGTTAATTAATCAAACAAACAAACCATGTCATAAGACACATATGTAAGACACAATATTGTTACGTCACATGTAATAATGACGTTATGATCAAAATATGACGTCACACCATTGTCTTGGTAGAGGAAACGTTAAATCTATTTCCATTTGTGATAAATAGAATATTACAATCGTGGCTACGTAAAATTAAATCTATATAATACATCCTTAACTTATACATTGTAAGTTGATATTATGGCCACTCGCCTAAAGACTCAGTATATTGAACTCGTTTAATAAATTACATTTTACATAGCCACTCATGTAAGATTCATTATTTATTGCATAACTTGTTTCTTATTCGATGTACAATAAATCAGTTTAAAGGAAATAGGCAAGGACTAAATTGTGTTTATAAAGTGACTGATATACCCCGTCCGTGGAGGAGATATAGATATTTCTGTGAAGTTATTGTCTATGTTTTATCGTTATTGATCAGCCTATTTTTTCTATAGGTGCTTGTAAGAACAATTTGTAGAGGGAGATATTTCTACAGAAAGAAATTTGAGGTACAGTATATACACTGTATAATTCAATTATGCTTGTTACGAGCATTTTCATTGGCATACAAATTTACTTTATCAGCCCATAAAGGAAAAAATGGCGTCGCCGTTTGTGACGCTGCTTCGGATTGGCTGAGATGATGGCGTAATGATTTCATAGACAAAAGAGTCCCAAAATCAATTTGGAGTATTGAAGAGATTATCTTTAGTAAATTGAATTATAAGGATTAATTTGAATAAATTGTCTATGTTATGGGGATATAACACAAAAATCTGAGTGTACTCTCATCAAACCACTTCGCGGCTTTTTTAGAGTACACTCAGATTTTTGTGTTATATCTCCATAACATAAAAATATATTCAAGTTAATCCTTAAATACATCCATTGATAATAGAAATGTAATAGAAAAGAGAAACAAACGGATTGTTATTGTAACAGTTTAGTAACGTTAAATGATAAGTTTCATCTATAAACTACCATAATTGATAAAGTTATAATAATTGCCGCTTCATTTAATTACCAGAAATTGAAGTATTTCATTAACCCGGTACACAGGCGCATGGTCATTATGGTGTATATTGCCTATAATGTTAACCAAGTAACCTCTCGATTTTTTTTAATTTCTCTGAGTAAAATATCGTCTTCTCTTAATTATTTGATTATAATGTATCGTATTGAGCTATATACTTTCATATCCTGAAATTGTCCAGCAAAAATCATTGTACTTGAACAACAAGCAAAATTTTACTAGTGCACAAATATTTTCTTGACTGCAGATGTTTGACAATGCAATTGTGGTGGCGGCCTTCGTTATAGAGGTAGCCTACATGTTCGGTCGTTGGGCCGATAATCCAGCGGACTCGGCGTCAATCCTCATTCTACTGTTGCCATGGAGATTTGTCCGTGTCGTATATAGTACGTTTCCATAAACAATTACGCTCATTGCAATACAATGTCATAAAACTGTAATATAAGTTAAACCTGTCTATACAGGTAACGACCGCAGACATTTTAGAGAGGTTGTCCTGAGTGTCTTTATCTCATCAATTGACATAGAAAAATTAGATTGAAAAAAATGAGGTCTATGCTTTTCAATTGTAAGCGCCATGAAACCTTTCGGATCTATTGCTATAAAGAAATATGTATATTTTTGTGTTTTATAAATTGCAGTATGTGATGAAAATTTCTGAAATATGTGTTCATTCTGTGAGAGATTTTATGAAACTCGCAATGAAGATTTGTGCAAATAAAAATGCTAATGCTTTTTTTTAAATGTCACATGAAAAGAATACATAATAGCTATCTAGTCGCTTGTTATCTATATTGTTAATAATAACTTATTTCTGTCTCCATAATTACCATAAAGGTTTGGTGACCGCCATGAATCACAAACACCACATCCAAATGCAGCAGATGAAAACTTCCAAACGGACGTCTGACCAAAGGCTAATTGACGCCCGACAGCTTGTGTTACAGATGGAGGTGAGTACATTAAGTCACTGAGGTAATCTATTGTTATGCATATGCTATTTGCCGTTTTCTAATTGGTCGCGACTCGCGGCTGCTCGAACCTGAAACATTTGCAATTTTAAACCTGCGAGCGATTGGAACATCTTTGGTTAATTTCACAAAATCCGTTTATCTCGACCGCAAATAAAGAATGATCCGGCGAGTCATTTGTAATAACCAATACTATTTTCTTACAGATTGATTTAAAAGGCAAAAAACTGTTATCTAAGTCAATTTTACATATATTAAAACATTTACTTTTTGTAGGTTAATAAAAGGAATTGTAAATCTTTCAAAGGTAACCATTCTCCTCGGTCTCCTTTAAAAGTAACATGTTACTTTCACAGGTTAAGTTTTATCGCAATGGAGCCGTATGGACCGTTAATAATAGTATATCATTTTGTACATGGTATCGTTACCAAAATTCTGACATCTGTTTATCTAATTACAGAAAGACATACAGTCATTAGCACAGCTCTGCAGACGGAAGACGGCGACCGAGACAGAAATCAAATCCTGTTTCTGTAAGTAATCACTCCTGAATTGATAAACTGGATATATGACATTGTATTTCTTCTAATTAATACATGAATTCTAAATTTACCTTGTGTTCCTTTCAGTACAAATAAAACAATTGTATAAGTCAAATCCTATATAATGTAATACATGTTTATAGTTTATGTATAGAGATAATCTAGTGATATTTTGCAAGCCTAAACAATTGTTTTGGTCCATTTTTCCGGAAGTAACTTGATTAATGTTTTTGTGTATCCCAGATAAGGGGTGTGATGTTTGGTGTCTTCGGCGGCATGCTTCAGTGATATGGCACTATAAAAAGGGCAAGAGTTCCACTATGCTAGAAGACACAACACGAATATACCGCAGTCTCCCAAAATACGCACCGCGCACTTCATACACGCAATTCACCGCATACATGGGAGGCCGTCCTAACATGACCCTTGCTGTTAAAAGGACGTTAATTTCATCAACAACAAAAAACAAACAAAAAAACGCATCTAATGCATTATAGTCGGAATAACAAAACGTTGTGAATCCATCGACAAGCCTAGGACCTCACACAATATTTTGTAACCCCTAATGTGAAAAAGTCCTTTCCTACACACACGTATATAAAGTCACTTATAATCACTATAAACATTTAGTTTATGAAATATTTATCAGCAATATATGAAGCTATAAAATCCATGAACTTTCTATCGCCAGGTCGGACCACGACTGCAGCCGTCTCTTCATTCGGTTCTACTTTATTGATGATTGGCGCCCCTGCCTTGAGTAAATCCAGTTTCTACCACCAGGGGTCGCGCGGGCATCTCTACCAGAAGGTGTTTGAAGAGGATTATGATCAGTGTAGTGAGGATGACGATATACCTTCACCTGAGAAATCCGAGGCTCCTCGCACCCTGAGGCGGGCTGGTCCGAAGAATCCTACACCACCACTCGCCTATCAGGCCCTGACCGACAGACCCGGGGCACCTGTCATCGCAGTGGAGCCGTGTAGGAGATGGCTGTCTGAAGACGACAGCACTACGGCAGAATGTTCCGTGAATGAGGCGACTCGAAGCTTAATGGTAAGGCCAAAATGTTTAAATTTTATATATTTACATTTTCACTTCGCTCCGCCTCAATGTAACTAGTAAACTCCGATCACTTCATTTCCCAATGAAGATGCTTGGTCACGCGCTGACCTCTGACCGGCGTGAGAATACATTTTGACATTGTTTACATTTTGACCTACATTGTAGTTTTACGCCGCTTCAGTTTTGAACTTTCTGCGATGTGGCCTATCGTTGTACATTTAGAAACACAGACAGGAATGCTTGATAAAGTGATATTAGAAATTGTCAGTAATATAATATTATAGCCGCCTAGAGATATTTTACACGTATTTTGATGAAACACTGAATTAGGCTCAAGCCCAGGTAAAAAAAATGCTGAGCATAGCCTGAACCGGGGATGCTTCAAAGCTCTCTATTTATTAGGCCTAAATATATGCACTGCTGACAAGTAAACAAAGCATGAAATTAAAACTAAAAGCATCTATTTGTTTAATGTTTAGAGGAATATCTTAATTCAAGCACACGTAAGAAAATTTTAACAATGTTATCTTCAAAAAGTGTAATTTGGGTTAGCGTCACGTTAGGACCGAACGCAGTGAGGTTCACCACTCATCGCATAGCCTAGTAGGCATAATCGAACGCAAATAGTTTAATGTGTACAATATATGTGAAACGGTGTCATACACGAAAGCTTAGAAACGATAGATTCCATGAAAATACGCTCAAACAGCAAACAGGCTAATTTCAGTGACATTAAGCCTAACGAAACGATTCTGTGAGTGTCAAAATCCACGGCATTGGAGGGTCGTTGGAAACCGCCAACATTTCAAATCGATGTTTCTCTACTTACTTTATACCGAATTTTAATCCCCAAACTCCAGTAGACAGAGAAGTTATCACATTTCAAGAATAACACAGAAGTCTTCCAGTGATCTGCGACTAAGTCCCACATTTTAACACGTTTTATTCAGCCCCGGAAGCATGGTTATTGGACTGCATCACATACCATAGACACAGGGGTTGGATTTCACAACAGATATAGTTAATACATATTTAAATGTCAGCTACAAATAATTATCAGACGGGAATACAGCATTCTGTTAATTCCATAACAATTATAATTGAGTTTTAAAAGGTTTGATTATGTTTAGATACCAACTATTCAGCATTTTCACCACAATCGTCATTTTCTTCGAAACCGGACCCCTGCTCAATCGAGCGACCGGATTACACATTGACTGCACTGCTAGTATTGCGCAGCAATTTTTGTATTTGAAGCTACATAATAATGTTTTATGATAAAATTTAAGCCATTAATTCTTGAATATAAAAAACAATATTTCAAAATCGCCGTTTTTTATCGTAACAACGCACAAAGAATGAAGTTATTTTCGGAACTACATTTTGTGTTGCCTTGGTGACGAGAAGAACTGACTGGCGGCTGTTCCGTAGCTGTACATACATGTACGATAACTGGTACAATGTTGCAAAATTGTATAATAATCTTATACCTAACACATATAATTTGATTTTTTTCAACAGCGGAAATTTTAAATTGGTTAATGTAAATATAAGGATTGATTATCAATTTTGTTGCTTGCATTGACTGATGAAGAAAGTTAATCTCGTGCAAATGTAACATGAACTGCTTCGCAGTTCACTTCATTTGCACGAGATTAACTTTCTTCATCAGTCAATGCAAGCAACAAAATTGACAATCAATCCTTAAATTTTTTTTCTAATACTAAAATCTGCAAAATGTAAAACTCCTTAAAACACGTCTGGAAAAGGTAGGAATCTTCAAACGTCTATTCAATACTCTCCGGCATACAAGTAATCAAGGTTTCAAACTAACCCGCGGATGCACATATTTTATCAATATTTTTGTTGTCAGGGCAATTTTTGAAGTTTGTTTCAGTTACTTATTGCGATTTTTTTTAATAAACTGGTTAAAGTAAGTTGGGTATTACGTAAATAATCATGGTCAAGGCATGACCAACTTCAAGGAAGTAGGAAATAAGACCATACTTTGGACGAAGGAAACTCTCCAGCAATGTAGACGAGACATCAGTACACGGTGTACAGTACAAGTCGAGTGAATTTTGCGTTGTATATGGGCACGTCTGTCACCGACATTTGCAGCGTGGACACCACGCTTCATCTGGATATGATAATGCACGTCTTTCCATCACATAGATCGGACATCGGCTAGCTAATGCTAAACTTACATTTATTTATCTGGAACAAAAATTCTTGTCTTTGTTTCAGAAACACAACACCTATGGAGAGTCTACGTATCTGTGAAGCTTGTGGGACACGTCAATATATTAAAAAAGAACTTTCAGTGTTGCTATGATCGGGACAGACTTCATCATCTCTGCAGCAAGTTAATTGTAGTAGTAACATCTTTTCTTCACTTATTCACATAATTCAAGATTAATTAAATATATTTTCCTTATAAAAGTTACTTTTATTTGTTATTGTTAATTCATTGATACAAATTTAAAATAATCACAATCAAATAAATCACATTTAAGGAAAAAATAAGATTTTAATGTCATGTTATCGACTACTCTGCCACACTGTAACGCCTTATGTCTTTAGAACTAAAATGGGTATATATTACTGCTGGTGGGGCGAAGTTTAAGTTTTGCCAAAGGTTAATTACACACATGTATACATCATTTACCTTACCTTCGCAACGTAAAATAATTTCAAATTACAGCCATATTATTTGTTTTAAATACAATTATTACGATCTTTAACAATGGAAAATTGCCCAGCAATTTTACAGCAATTTTACAGATTGTGAAACTAACTTCTTGTGAGCGGTTAGGTAGATATTGAAAACAATGGTTATACATGCTTAAATTACTTTGCACAAAAATGACTTGCATGCATCTATATACAGAATATGAATATATTAAACCTAAACCCAACATAAAAGGTACCCGATCGAATATCTAAGTAGGATGGAAACGTATACTTGTTTGACCTTTCTTAATTCTTACCGGGTTGGGCGCATTTTTACCCCCCACCCAATCCCGTACGGGGATACTGTTCACATTCACATCACAGAACAACAAAACACAAAATCAATATATTGTACAGGAGAAAGAAACGCATTAAGAAATTGTCAAAATCGACAATTAAAGTTATATGTGACGTATTTTTCATTCTCGCGAATCAAGATGAGCTTTTAATATGTTATTTATTACCAAAAGTTACCAACATTTTGAGAATTACAGTATTTTTAATGCTTACGTTTAATTTTACGAATACATATAAGAGCTGAAAATGATTTTTGGCAGTACCGCCAAAAATCATTTTATTAACATCTGTGGTGAAGTGAAATGAGTCCATACGGTCGGACCATGAAGCCAAATCGTGATCTACAATTTCATTTAACATTTTTATAGCGTTATTAGTCATTGTAAAGTGATTTCTGCAGGTAACTTTCCATATAAACATACATAAGGTATAAAAACAACAGTTTTAAAAGTGCATAATTTCTGTGTTGCAACTAACGTTTATCACACATCTGAAGTCATTTGAATGATTTTCACAGCTTTATTCATCAAACTTTATGGTTTTCAATAGATTAGTGAAGAAAAAATAACAAGTCAAAATCTTCGCCCAGTTACGGCACATATAACTTTAAATGTTTTATTTGGTAAAATTTATTTAGCTTATTTCTGTGTATTGATGTCGTGGGATATGTCCTTTACCGAAGTTACCATGCGAGCTTTTCAATTAAAATAATGTCTTGCATCCCTCTTATCCACCGAAGGTACAGACTCTTCGACGATTGCGTTTCTTTGCCCATTAAATATACTGTATTATATCGATCAAATACCACCATAACTATAGCACTTTGATAAATAAATTTCTCCCTTACACACATAAAAGTCACTCTCGCAACTGATACACAAATCACATTACCTTATCGTGTAACTACATGTAGACTTAAACAGAAGGATATTTAAGCCCTGAACTAAATTCATTTCTGATTATGGTAGTATGAATACCAACTGGAAAACGACAAATTTAATGAAACGCGCTAATAAAATGTCGAGAGATTTTGCATCTATAATGAATAAACAAATTATTATCGTCTTTGGTTAGGAACAACAATTTGCCATCCATCTTTCTTGATCACGTGACGTTGCAATGATAATGACGACAAAATAACCAGATGGCAGTTCATGCACTGATCATGGAAATGTAAATATTACCTTGGTATTCCATTTGTCAGAAGATTAATTCCGAAATTACAAAGCTTGCGTAGCTTCAAATGTCACTGGAACAATGTCACCAATATATAATCACTTTAACACCATTCCATCTGTTACCGGCGATATACCAATACCCAAAATACGAAGTCACCTATGGGAAGAATACCTGTTAATACCGAAGAATTATACCATGAATGGATCTAGAAATATTTGATCATACTAGGTAGTCAAACCATCATACGTCATACATCAGCATTAAATGCAACTCCTTTATAACGAGTTGAATCGCAATGGAAAAAAAGTACACACTAAAGCGAGATTGTGACACACATATCACCGAGATTTGTTCACGTACACGTTACAAAAATAGAGAAATTGACATTAAGGATTTAAAAAGTAACACAATTAAATGAATACTTTGTACCATTTGGACCAAGATCAGGTAATCAGCATGAAAATATCACAATGTATTGCACCGTTCATTTCATTTCGGAGATCAACTTGAATAATCTGCCTAATCTGAATCATCAGCGGGGTCAAATATGTCGGATGTTGCTGTGTTTTTATTTAGAATGTCCAAAGCAGAAGGCAACTGTGGCATTTTAAAGGGTTTCGATTTGTTGTTTTGCTCCTCGTCAGCTTCCGGCGTTAGTCGAACGTGACCTAGGTCAAAGGTCGAAGCTGATTGCAGATCGATATCGATCGATGTCGCTTTCCTTGTCAGTAGGCGATAATCTTCCTCACACTCAAAACCATCTAACCAGTACGTAACCATTTTCCCCTTGCCCTGTAACACAGTAAAGTGTCTTTGGTAAAGCTAAAATTTATTTTAGAGATGCTCCACCGCCGACAGAGCATAAATGATACTCATAATTTGAGCAGTAACTGATGGTCAATCGTGTACATATATGTGTCTAATTAATTGGTGTATGCGCAATCAATACGTTATTTCAAATAGAGGAAAATGCAATTGTGTTTTTCTCGGAACGCAATTAATTATTTCTAATATTTGATATTATCTTGAAATAAAATAAGAACCTCAAACTTTTTAATGGTGTGAAAAATAACTGTAAATGAAGAAAAATATTAATTCGCCTGTTCCTGTTTTTGTTAAGAAAAAATGCCATTTGCCATCGGTGTAGCATGCATCTTTAAAGTAAAAGAGGTGGCTGCATCATGAACACCTTAATTATGACAACTTGACAGTTTTGACTCTAGATAAACTGAGATTTCTGCAATCAGGCATATGTTAGTGTTTCCAAAACTATAAAGAAAATGTACATAATTTATGTGGAAAAATCCAGCGGTACTTAACTGGCGTAGTTTAAAGATCTGTACTCGAGACTGCTGTATGACACCGATATTTTAACTTAAAATATATGGGATAAAATATGGAGAGATGTCCTTACCTTGATATCCATCTCTCCTCGCTCAAAGATCTTGAATTTTTTAGCGTTTTTCAGTAAGGTATGAGTTGCATCACTCATGTGTATTTTCAATGCTGAAAAGAACATTAAAGCAACATAAGAGTAATCATTTAAGTCATATTCTTAAACTATGGATAACTCCTTAATTATAACAATCTACTGTACATAGAAGTGCATAACTGAAGTTATGAAAAGATCTTATCACCCTTAACTTATGACATATTTTCAATGGTCAGGAGAATCGTCAATGTCCTTAAAAAACGAACGTTGAAGAAACTGATAGTTTCTAATACAAAATTACCATTCTTATTACCCTTATCAATTTTCATCGCATCTTTTTTTATCATATGACTCTTCCCAATAACTTATCTATCCCGTGCTATAATGAATATTCACTGTTACTTATCCTGTCACATTATAAACATTACCATTTACCCGTCCTCTGACATTACGAGTATTTCTAGTAACCAATTATGTGACATTATGAATATTCCTAGTAACTAATTCTGTGGCGTTACGAGTAGTCAAGGTAACTAATTCTGTGACGTTACGAGTATTTCCAGTAACTTATTCTGTGGCATCAATAACATTCCCCGTAACTTATTATATAGTTTAATGAATTTTCTCAGTACCTTGTCCGTTTGATTCCATCCTAGACGCCGTGTTAACCGTATCTCCAAATAAACAGTATCTTGGCATAGTAAGGCCGACAACTCCAGCCACAACAGGGCCGCTATGTAAACCTGTGATTTGATATGGAAATGATAATACAGATTATATGTAAACAATTAATGAAGTTTCAAAACTTATAGAGAAGCGTTCGCTTCGAAAAGGGTTATGTTTTATGTAAAAAAAAATACCTCTCCCCTTTTGCAACCCTTCATACAATCTATCAGTTAAATTAGTCAAATATATTTTTATTCCATCAAAAATAAGCGCTGTCGTACTTATATCCAACCAAATACATTGTACAAGTATTATGTAACTCCATCCAATAAAAAGAGAGGCGTTATTTAACTATATTTCAATCAAAGGGAAGCATTATATATATTATGTTCTTGATCAGAACGAACGCGCAAAAATTCATTCAAATTTCAATAACTCAATTGTACATATATACTGAATTCGTGAATACCAACAATGGTTGAGTTGGGAGATTTCCATTAGAACAAAATGAATGATAAAATGGTCTGTAGAAGAAGAAATATTATTAAACGTTGTATCTAAACAAATAAAATCTGAATAACTTTTATTGAGAATACCGACATTATTGGGAGAAAATTTTAAAGGTACAATACACAAAAAAATAATTTAGTCTGTTATCAAGTTGCAGACCCAGGCTCCGATTTCTCGAAATAAAAGAGAAGACTTAAAGTCAAAAATTAAGTTTTTCTTCTTATATAACTTAAATGAACAATTGTGACTTAAGTCAGTTTTTTACTTAAGTTTGTTTCGAGAAAATGGAGCCAGATCTTACCTATACGGATTTCTAGGTGGTTCGAAGGGTTGTGTGGGATCTGAAACTGTTGTACTTCATTCAAGAGTGCAATTGACACTGATGCCATCTCGGTCACGTGTTTGGTGCCGTTTCTTTCCGGAAGTCCACTGACAATCATATATGCGTCCCCGATGGTTTCAACCTGGTGTAATATATACATGTATAACAAAGCATAAGCAAAGCAGGATGCACTTTTTGTCATGTGTCTTATATTTGATAAATTACACCGAGTGTTATGTATGGTATTTCTTTCATTTCGATATTTAGTTTTCCGGTTTGGGCTATTATCAGAAATATATTATTTTTCAAGTTTTAAGGGTATTGCAATATCTTTATTTATAATAAAATGTTTTTTTTTTCGAAATTTGGAATAATTTACCTAAAGAATGAAGGTTTCTTCTGGGTTTTTTTTTCTTCAAATTATGAAAGATAGTGTAGTGATACCAATGTTAAGTCATATTACTCGAGGGTATTGCAACAGAAATTGTGAATGGTAGACATAATCAAGACTAACAATATCATACTGGAAATGTTGTATTTAGCGATAAGGATATTTTAGCGACTTATACTTGATCAAGACTAACAATATCATACTGTAAATGTTGTATTTAGCGATAAGGATATTTTAGCGACTTATACTTGATCAAGACTAACAATATCATACTGTAAATGTTGTATTTTGCGATAAGGATATTTTAGTGACTTATACTTGTTCTAGATATAAATTCGGAAAATACAGCTGATTGAACTTTCTGTTTGATATGAAAGTGGCAATTATTATTGTGAATTATGGTCAAAATATGCATGTTTTTACAATTTAAAATTAAAGAAAGCTTACTTTTTTGGAATGTTAGGGAACACCCTTGCAAACATTCTTACCTTATAAACATCAAAGTGTTTAATCGTGTCGTCAAATACGGTGTAAAGCGAGTTCAACAATTCCACAATCTGTTAAAGAAAGTCATAGAAGTGAAATACATATGATACATATACATCATTCAGTTTACTTTGTGTTCATTTACCATGAAACATGACTAACTGTGCCATGACAATTCGTAGGCAATTATGTGCCATAAATAGAATTAATGAGATTTTTGTTTGATTCATTAACGTCCTATTAACAGCTATGGTCATGTAAGGACGGCCTCCCATGTATGCGGCGTGTTGCGTGTATGTTGTGCTAGGTATGTGTTATGGGAGACTGCGGTATATTCATGTAGTGTCTTCTTGTATAGTGGAACGGTTGCCCTTTTTGATAGTGCTACATCACTGAAGCATGCCGCCGAAGACACCAAGCAACACACCCCACCCGTCACAGTATACTGACAATGGGCAAACCAGTCGTCCAACTCCCTGTATGCTGAGCGCTAAGCAGGAGCAGAAACTACCACTTTTATAGACTTTGGTGTGTCTCGGCCAGGGAACAGAACCCAGAGCCTTCCTCAGAGGGGCGACCGCTCAACTCAACGCCAAAAGTGAGACGGTGCCAAGGGAGGCATTAGGTAAGATAAAGTTAGTTAGGAAGAAGAGAAAAGATAAGATTCTAAATTTAGTCGCCTTTTACGATCATGCAATAGGGGCAGCAGGTACAATTCTAATGCCCTACCTGCAGGGCCGGATCAATGAGAAATTGACATTATGAATATTACTTTATTTTCAATTATATGTTTTCAGATTTATCCATTAAGAAAACAATCCAATTCAAAACTATTTCCAGACAACGTTTTGGTAATTCAGATCCTATAAAACGATTATCTGAAAATCCTTTGTGGTGATATTCACAACAATGAAACCGTCGCTCCGATCGTTTAGCAAATTAGTAAATCCTTTCATACTGTACAAGTTTATGGTAAATAAAGATGGATGGTTCATAATGATTGGGTGTGCGAGCTGCCACAACTACTACTCTCTAGTGTAAACCTGAAAATTTCAGCAATAGTCAGAAGAGATATATGTTTCAAAGACAATACATATCGGGCTCACCACCACCCAGCACGATTAGAGTATTTTGTCCTCGTTATTATCTCATTTTGGACTTACACAACAGGTCACGTGAAGTTTCCTTATATCCGTGACGGCCTTTCTACGCCAAATAGCATAATGCCGTAAATTGGGATATTTTGGCACCGGGAAATTTTAGCGTTTTGTACCAAAATGGCGTGGATGATTTCTCGCGTGTTAAATTTGGGGTTTCAGGTGTCTTACATGTATACATGGTATAGTATCAGTGCAGATCAAATTATCATCTGTAGTTGTACGTTTATACCTGTTTCAGGTGTAAAATGGACTATACCTGTAGTGGTAGTATACCTGTATCAGGTGTAAACTGGACTATACCTGTATGCCTGTAGTGGTAGTATACCTGTATCAGGTGTAAAATGGACTATACCTGAAGGGGTAGTATACCTGTATCAGGTGTAAAAAGGACTATACCTGAAAGGGTAGTATACCTGTATCAGGTGTAAAAAGGACTATACCTGAAAGGGTAGTATACCTGTATCACGTGTAAAAAGGACTATACCTGAGGGGGTTGTATACCTGTATCAGGTGTAAAATGGGCTATATCTGAAGGGGTACTATACCTGTATCAGATGTAAAATGGACTATACCTGTAGTGGTAGTATACCTGTATCAGGTGTAAATGGACTTTACCTGAATGGGTAGTATACCTGTATCAGGTGTAAATGGACTTTACCTGAAGGGGTTGTATACCTGTATCAGATGTAAAATGGACTATACCTGTAGTGGTAGTATACCTGTATCAGGTGTAAATGAACTTTACCAGAATGGGTAGTATACCTGTATCAGGTGTAAATGGACTTTACCTGAAGTGGGGTACTAGCGGCGGCGATGGATGTAAACCCCACGATGTCTGAGAAATAGATTGTCACCATCTCAAACGCCTCCGCCTGTACTGACATCCCAATCCTCAGCTGCTCCGCTATTTTCCTGTTACACGATAGAATTGTAGCAAACCTTTTGTGAATTAGTTAATTTTGAGATGCATTTTGTTATTTTTGTGCTCTTCATGAATTACAGTCACCAAAGGTATAAGTGCTTCCAATAATGGAAACGCTAAACATACATGCATGAATAGTAAGAAACAAAAATCTACAGAGATATTTATCAAACTTAATTAATGCCAAATGTGTGGCGGTGCTTTGGGAAAGGCATGAAAAGAGTTAGAATATTAATTTTAAAATAATAGGAGATTATTACAATTATAACGTTATTGTTTATACCATAGGTTGTCGTCATTTCGTCCTTCAAGCAAGGCGAGTACATCTTATAGTGTCCTGCGACGGAGAAACGAAGGAATTGGTATATTTATTCGGATAATAGGGTTTCTATGATAACGTAATGGCAATGGTTACCTTGGTAACATCCTATAGAGCAGAGTTTCCGTTTTGCGTTTTTCTTCCTCCAGTTGTGCCGTCCTTTCGTCCACAAGGTCCTCCAGCTGGTTCGAATATCTCTCCATCATAGTCATCATATTCTCGATCACGTTGGCCTTTCTGTGTATATAGAAACAGGTGATGAGTTATGCCCTTGATGGAGCTTACTTATAAGAATTTGTTGTGGTGAGAAATATCCCTGAAATCTTGAGATTGATCATCGTATTTTAGACTTACTCATTTAAGTTCGATAATCCAATACTTTTAATGGTTGAGTTTGGTGTGTGCTGTTTCTGTGACTGAATTTTCTAAGGCTAATTTTGATAGTTATATTCTTGTAACTTGACTTACTTGAAAGAGGTTCTTTTGGCGCGTTGAAATTCATTCACTAGACTTACACTGTACTTTTAAGTGTTGATATTGATGTGTTAATTTATATAACTACTTACTTGTAAGGGTTGATTTTGTTAAGAACTTTTAGCACAGTTTTAGCGCTAGGTCTGAGGCTAGGGTCTTCGTTCCAACACCGTTTGACTAGATTTTGAATGCCTCCGATCTGATCCGCTGCCGGAATGCTATCAGTCGGGGACGTAAATTTAGGACGATAATACACTCCATCTTTTGGGATGAGGACCTTCCGGATAATTTCTGTGGATGAAGACAATATCCCATCTTTGCATATTACAAAGTTAGCTCCCTTGTGGGTAGGTATCGATTGTTACGTCATTATTTTGTGAGCGCAATTCACGTCGTTTTCTCCGAAACGTATGACATTACGCTCGCAAACACATGACGTCACAATCAATACCTACTCGCAAGTGCAGATAACTCTGTTATATGCAAATTCGGAATATTATAATTAGAACTTTAAATCTCACATTGCAAGATTTAACGGAACAAATACTGGAAAACATCAGCAAACAAATATATCTTGTGTGATTCAAATTACGTTCAAGATCGAAGGTCAACTATAAAATACCGCTCCCTGCAGCCGACAGCATCATATGCTGTCATCCAACCGTCAACTCTTAACTATGGCCTAGTTTGACTCGTATCCACCGGCTGATGTTATGACGCCATCGTTATTTAAGATTCACAATATAATCTCCAATGGTCAACATTATTTACCCTCTGGTGTGCATTCTGACGCCTGGTAGGGCAGTTCTCGCGTCACTATCTCCATGGCTACGACTCCGAAGCTGTAGATATCAGCGGACGGGGAACCAACCCTCATTCGTTTGTTCAGAGCTTTCTTAAGATACTCAGGAGCTGTCCAAAATAATGCTACAGGAACAAAATGCAAAAATGAAAATCACAGAAGTTAGTAATTGGTTTAATTATCATCGACAGGTTTGTAGATAACATTATTTTAATATAATTCTTTCTTATGTGTTGCTTATGGATGTAAAAAAAACTAGATTCTATTATCTCAATGTTATTCACATTATAGCAATAAAAGATGCACGCCTTCCGATGAAGAAGAGAAATGAAGTTCATAATGGATATCACCAACAAACCTCTATATCGGTGGTCCTCTGGCTCTGTCGGGTCCGGTTCAGCACCGTTCATTAGATAGCGAGGTCCAAAGTCGGTCAGTTTGCATGTCCATCTACTGTCCACTACGCACGTAGAGCTCTGGAGTCCGCCATGAAATCTGAGTTCTGACCGGTGTATGTACTCGAGACCCTTTACATAAAAGTGTTTTATATAGACAAACATTAACGTATATAACCCCATAACCTATAACACAAGTCCTTCTCTCTATAATTACATTGGCCCTTCATTGTACACCCCCTGATAGCAAGACATATAACCGTGTTTTGTAGGATTCTTGCACTTGTCTATTGAAAAAAAGCTCCTCAGCTTAATGATTTTAGTCAATATACCACATGACCTTTGAAGATTCAAGGTCATCCATTCGAACAATACTGGTCATCTTTCACCTGTGGTACAGGCTTTGTGACGGTTGGTAAGTCGTTTTACCATTGTAGCATGTTTTACACCTTTAACCTTATAAGACTTCAATTGAGTTTTTTTTATCCGAATCTCGATAGCTACCTCTTCTACCCAGATACTGTAGACTAAATGTCAGCCAACGCCGACTTCAATTCATTGAGCCGGAATCTTTTTAATGACACTTTGAAATACAAAATAAAAATAGTTCAAGCTAGAGAGCTGCGCATATGATTATCCAGTACAAAAGACACGAACAAGAATTTACTTACCTTGCATATGTCTAGGGCAAGCGATAGTTTAAACATGGTGTCTAGTTTGATGTCGTCGTTCGCTAGTATATCCTGTAACAAACATTCACATCGTGTAAGGATTTCATTGGCAGCTGATGTAGCATGATTTCTAGTAATGCGTAATGGCAATAACAGTAATATTGAACAGTTGATGTCGAAAGTCAACGAAAATGGTGTCGATCTGTTGGAATCAACAGCATTCGTCTCAAATATCAGATTCAGTTTCTAATGATCAACCCTGTAAATACTTAAAACCATATATTATCAAATATTAATTTAATCTAGTATTATTAACATTACTCCAAGTTAATAAGTGTTATAATACGTCATGACATAGTCTAAGTTACCTTAAGACTGCCCTTGGCGCAGTACTCCCAAAGGACACAGATGTGACCCGGATCGGTACAGACCCCCCGCAAAGTAGTCAGATTGTTGTGTTTCAGGTCCAGTAGCTGCAATAAAAACAATTCAACATAAACTATATTGGGTCAGTGTAAGGTATCGGTTCGCGCGTTGTCGTGTTGATAATCCGTAGACATGAAGCAGGTTAAAGGTTTTAACGTCATAATTAGGTATGGACTTCAGATACTTTAAACACAGCTAAAATAGGAACGGACAGACTGCTAATTTACATCAGTATATTGTTCAGAAGAGGACAATTATGTATTTGTTTGAAATTAAAAAAGTACAAGCCGGTCACTGTCTATAGAATCTAAAAAATGAGCTGTTGTAGCATTTTCCTGCAGCTTTTGCATCATAATTTCAGTGTGGCTCGATATATTTACATCTCAAATTCAGCTTTATTTCCTTACCATTTTCATTTCTTTCAGAAACGTCCTGTCCGTGGTGGCGATTTTCTTTTTGCGGATGTGTTTCACCGCTACAACCGATCGTTTGAACTTGGCTATCGCTACCGAGCTATGGTCCTGTTTCTGTATGGCTTCATTAAATGAATCAGTTAGAGTTGTCTGCCCATAGGTGTATTCCGTCTGTCTGTCTGTACCCAGACTCTTGGCACTCTTCGCCAAGTGATTAGACATGTTCTGAAATATTCGTCAATGTGAGATATATTATGATATGATGGGTTTATAATATATCGACTATGAAGATACGCAAATACATCACATGTTCATTATCAAATGGTCGTCAATGATTTTATGATGTGGAGATACAGTAAAACAACTTTTATGATAAGTGTAATCTCTTATTATTTTTAGTTCCGTATCATGAAAAATCTATTTTAAGTCACTTCTTCTAATTCATTTAATTCTTATTATTCATTCTCATACATGTACGAACAATTTCAAAATATATTGTGGGACTACTTTTTGAGAATCATTACGCCTGACAGCAGTCAACCGGAGGCGACCCTACAAACAGCCACACCATTATACGACATATGGGATTTCATACGCGAAAATCCTCGGTACAGGCAAGATAAGGTAATAGATTTATAAAGTGACTTATACTTTCTATCCACATACATGTACTTACCGTTAGCGACCGATTTCTTTTTCCTGCCTCGAAATCAAGAGCATGGAATGGAATTTTCCACGCCATGTTTTTGAGTTCCCTTTCACGTCGCCAAAATCTAATAAACAAGCACAAAATATATAAGTAAACATGCAGCACAAGTAAACATGGGTTTATAGAAACATGGATTTATGATTAAATATGATTTCAAAATCTACTGAACAGTGATTTTTTTGCCCTTTTTATAATCGGTACATCCTAATCGAAAATGATTTCATACATATGCACGTTATTGTATCAAAAGGATGTGATGGTCAGAAATGATCATATTTAATCAAAACAATTTGGTGAAGGCCAACTAGGTTTCTGAAGCAAACATTTAAAGCTTGCTAATAACAATTATAGCGTTACATCGTGATAAAGTTTACAACTCGAGTGATAAGGACTCCATGAAATATAAGTTAAACCGCGTTATAGGAATCGATACATCGCTATAGGGAGCGACGAGGAGTGTAGTATTAACGGTAAGGTAAGTTAACCTTTGCAGCTCTACAAAATTATCCAAATCAATTTCCATTTTCAGACTTAAAAGCTCTGTTTTTGTTAAGGTATTTGCCTTGAAGGATTCATTGAAGACATTCAATGACTTGTTTAACTTACCTTAAAATCAGAAGGAGGACAAACAGTAATCCAACCATCCCGACAGAGAGGCCTACATACAGGGCGATTTGAGAATCTGAAGATACAAAGACAAACAACTGCATTGATGATAATGAACTTTGTGTAGTCTTCCGGACAGTCAATTACGCAAGGCTCCAGCCTTCTCCTCGAAACAAACGTGCAGACTTAAGTCAAAACTTGAGGTGTTTTCCTCCATATGTAACTTATGTGAAAAAATGACTAAATCTTCTTCTGTCTTAAGTTTGTTTCCTAAACTCGGGGCCAGGGCTCAGTTGTTCCGTGGCCTTTCTCCATCTTAAAATCTCCATTAAATTATAGGTCAAGTTTGGCAATAAATCCTTATAACAAATGTAACTAAGAAACGTTCCGGATCTCTTAGTTAGGTTTGGTTTGAATTTTTAGTTTTAACGTCCTATTAATTAACAGCCAAGGTCTTTTAAAGACGCTCTCTCCTCTATATAGTATGTAACGTGTTGCTAATGTGAATATCTGTAAGTTTTGGGAGACTTTACATTTATTACGTAAACATTTTGTCTGATTATTTTGCAGTATTTACATTATATATAAATTGGTATATCAGGTGTTTACTGTTATTTGTGACATGCATGTCCATCATATGGTACAGATTGTTGTTTAGTAATCGCTAGTACGAGTTATACAGTTATGTGTGGTTAGCATGGTTGCATTTAATACAATTAAAAATATGCGACATGATATTGTAAAACGGTCCCCTGGTTTGGTCATGAAATATGCATATACGGTAATATAAACCTCTATAGAATGTAGTGGCACTGTATACTGTGCTGTAAACGTGCTATCCAAAGACTATTGATCATCATGTTCAAATGTCGAATGGAAAGTTATTTTCCAATATAATCTAGCAATACGTGTGGTATATACCATGTACAAAGATGCAGAAATAGCTAATACGGACACAAACTATGAAAACAGTTGATATTTACCTGGATAACTAAATTCACCTGTAAATCACCTGTTCTTCATGGCTAGGTGTCCCATCAGCAACTATATAAACGTTTAACCCGCGCGCGAGCTTACTGGCTTTAAACAATCGATGAAGCCATAGCGACAATTTTTGTACTTATTGATCGCTCTTCGAAGTCAGGACCCAGACGGTTGACAATATTCCTAACAATTGGCACACGCACTCGTATTTAAAATTGATTTGTTTACTGAGCGTGTACGTGTGTAAATAAATTATAAGCTAGTTTTAATATGTATACAGCTTGGTATTGGGACGTGTTTTCACGTTATGGGAAACATATATAGAAATGTCGTTCTGGGAAAGCGTACGTTTTTTTTAATATTTATTAGCTCATTCTAAATGTATTAACATGTATGGTAGATATAAACAACATAACTTGCTATTCCTAGATAATACATTGTAATAAGTACACGGTACATTACTGTCATAATTTGCCACTCTGTACAAATGTATAAAGTCAATCCAAAGTGTTGAAGGTTACCAATTGTCAAACCGTTAACTCGAAGTTCCCAATTGTCAAACCTCGATAACTCGTAGTCGGTAGAACCATTGTAAGGACATAAACTGAAGTAATACCTGTAAGTGAAATACATATCTATGACGTGTTTGATATCTAAGTAATTCAGATCAATTATTATGCAATTATGTTCAATAAAATAACTAAAAAGTAAATTCTTCTTTCTGTATTTTCCACCGGTCCAGTAGGCTGAGTGCGTTAAAAATAAGATCATTGAACTTTCGTGGTTTCCCACAATGCAATGTGCAAATTAAGTGAAACGGCTGGTTGAAAATATAGATGGATCACTGCAATGGAAGTAAAGGGAGCAACTCCAAACGTTATAATTGCGTGATTCATGTGTAATTATGACAAGAATCTCCCTTCTTTGGGCCCCGTCTAATGAAAACTTTCGTTTGACTTTCGATTTACTGTAAAGCGGGTAAATTTAGCGGGTAGTTTAATTTCACTGAAATCCGCGAATTCTAAACATCAGTGACATATTCATAAATTCACTGCCATATCTATGAACAATAGTTCAAAAATTAATAGGAACAAGTGAGCCGCGAAATTGAACCTCCGCGAGATGGTCCGTATAGAAAACCGCGAAATATTGACCCCACGAATATAAACGCTTGACTGTATTAACAAATATGGCTTATACTTGACAGTGCAACGATCGAATTTGAAAAGCTTTTACGGATGTGGAACGTGGTATCCTACCCTTTTTGTTCATTGCCATCTTTCGTTTTGTGTGCTAAAAATAGAATATGACGGTCTATTTTAAAAATGCTTTGTTAGTATTTCCGATGTTTCCCTAACGTTTCAGATAGTCAATCATATGCATGGTAATGGAATGATTAAATTAATAAACATATGAAAACCATATCAAAACATACTGAACTATTTTTGGTCCCTTTAAAAGAGTTCCAATTCACGAGGCTCGGTAGTACAGGGCATTTATCGTACTTGTAAATGTACAACCACCCTCTTTACCACAAGAATATACCTGGTGCATTACCGCTCTAACCCAATAATTCTAATTACATTGTGCGCACACATAGTTTAACATTATACATGTATGACAACGAAACACGGTTTCCAACAACCTTACTCCCGAGAAATAATGCAAACATTATCTGTTATATGCGTATAACTATAAAAATTCAGCCAATCTTTCAACGTTATGGAAAACATCCTCAATACACATATATCAAATGAATCGATATTCATTATTTCAACAGCACAACTATGCAAAAGACGGTCGTTATTTCTTTCTTACAATCTCGTTTCGTTGAAATGTAGCTGATTGCCATTGTCAAAATAACAGCTCTGCTGAATAAAGCGTTGTTTTTTTTACTAAAATGTATTTCCTTCTTTATATGGGGGAAAATACTCACTTAGAACGGATTGTTAAAACAACATAATATTCTTCTCTTCGTCTGTGGGGAAATATTGTGTAAAAATATTGAAACTATCTTGATGACGGTGATAAAACAGGTCGACTTTGTCATAATGACATACCTGTCTGACGGTGATAGAGACAGTTTGACTTCGTTAAAATGACATACCTGTCTAATGATGATGTGGATATTGTGCTTTCGTTATTGTATGTATTACCTATCTCCGAGATACACAGCTCTCCATGGAAACCACACACCGGGACGTCAGGAGGTATATATTCTTTGTTTGTCCTGCCATCACCCCACAGGATGGTTCCGACATAGGAATCCTGAACAATATCAACAAAAACTGAGAATTAAATGTCCCTTTACAGTGGCCACCTGACCAAAGTCGCCGAATAAATGTTTTCAATAGAATTATAATACTAGCTTATCTCTTCTAGTTTGAAACTTAAGGCTAGAATGAGACGACATATTGCAAAGACAAAAATTTCATGTAGTTATTTAAATTATATAGACAGGTGACCCCTGCCCATCTACCCACACACATACGCGCTCACTCA
This sequence comes from Argopecten irradians, assembly GCF_041381155.1. Classification (NCBI taxonomy): domain Eukaryota; kingdom Metazoa; phylum Mollusca; class Bivalvia; order Pectinida; family Pectinidae; genus Argopecten; species Argopecten irradians. Next base: position 26,544,296 of record NC_091141.1, read on the forward strand.
CATGTATAATATTCGTTGAAATATGATTCATTTTGTAATGTATTCGAATGCATTTGAAACTTTTTAGGTATTGTTTTTAAATTCGTAATGATATTAAGAAAGAAGAAAAAACAGGTTTTTGAATTGGAAGCGTATTCCATATGGGTGCCGCTATATGGAAAAATCCAAGACTGAAGCGCGTGCCATTAGGTGGTGCAGTAACCTGCAAAGGAACGCACAAGTGCATGAGAGTAACCCCCCTTTAAACACTTATTCAACTGACAAACATAAACTAAATACGTACACGATTTAAGTTTGAATCAAAATTTTGTTGATGGCATGGCTTAACTGCTAATTGGATCGTAATAAAAACCACGTGAACTACAAGATAACAGAAGGAATGTTTGTTTGCAGCAAGTGGTAGTCGAAGGGGGAAATTCCATCTAAACCAAGGCTTAAACTTAACTGTGCCATTAAGTATAATATTTATAGGACATTAAATGTAACAAAGTAAAAAAAACAGACGTTTCAGCCATTTCTGAAGCATCTAGGCAAGATTAAGCTAATAAAATTGTCTGAATTACCGAATGGGGTTTTCCGTTGACTAAATCATAGTAAAGATGGGCAACCTCTGCAAAGGAACCGTTTTCAATGAGGTCAAAAATGGCCACTCCTGGGTAACGGTCAGCGTGTACGGACATCAAGACAAGACCGGATAAACCTGTAAAACAGAGCAAAAGTCAGGAATCAGCTTTCAAGTAGATCAACAAATATCAACATTGTTTTGGTAGATTTTACAAAGGGATAGGAAAATGATTTTATACGTAAATATACGTCGTTTTCTCTGAAAAGTATGACGTTACGCTCGCAAACACATAACGTCACAATCAATACCTACCCGCAAGGGCAGATAAATCTGTAATATGCAAATGCAGAATACTGAATCACTTAGTTGAGAAACTCCTGTAAGCTGTTCATACCTTGAAACGATATGCTATTGGTCGTTTTAGCGATGACAGCGCCACTTAGTGGACGGTTGGGTGTTGGAAGGTAAGTGGTATTCAGCACCTTCGCGTACAGCAAAATGGCGTCATGTAGGAAGATGGAATACTTGTCCGGCTGGAAGGAACGAATTAAAGCATGACATTATACATCTCCTATTTACCGCAATGGGAAAGATAGAAATACTATTTTAGACATTGGATTATCCAGTAGAAAAGGCACGACGTAATATTGATATTATAAAATTCCAAAACTTTGAACTAGGCAACCTGTGCTGTAAATTTTCAGAATCTTTCGACAGAACTTCAAATTGAGAGCAAAATAGCTTGAAAAAGCTAACCGACTAGTAATTTTCCAGAATGTTTTCAACTACAATTTAAAGTTGTTATTTTTCATTTGAAACATCCCAAAGAGACCCGAACATAAGTTTGGAATCAATATCTATAACCTCCTGTTTCAAAATAGTTACAGTATCTGTACCTCCAATAGTTCGGGCATGTTGCTGCTTCCGGCGGGGTAAACTCTAGCGGCCGCCTCCATCGCCGACTGGTGCCAAGCTCCGATGTGTTCATGTGTGTTTCCAAATATTACCTTAATGTTAACAAGCATAAATTAGTTTTTAATGTTTAAGCTAAACAAATATCTGCATAGACAACAGTTCTACAGGCAACAGAATTTCGATAAAACAAAGATTAAATTCTGTCATTCCGTCATCGTGCCATCTAATCCAATCTCTCCCAAGGTTTATTCGCTCCCTCCAGCCCGGGAATGTTTGTTAACAACCATGACAATCTTTATCATATTTATCAACGATCATTTTCATTTTATGTGACAGATTATGGTCATGATATCATGATTTGTGTTTGAATATGTTGCTTCTGATCATACACAAACGAATTGTTTATTTCTTTTCCACTAGAAATTCACTAAGATTTCTTATCAATTCAAAGCGGCATTAAATAGGTAAAATAGTTTAAAGTGTTGACATTATGTCCTAGTTTTGGTACATTTAAAAAAAATGCTTACGTATAAAACATTGCGGAAAGCCTGTTTGGCCGCCGCGTCTTGACCGTCGCCTTTCTGCCAAATGGCCGTCGAAGCTAGGTGTTGGATGTCACTCTGAGACGGAAGCGTTGTCTTCAAGAATACGAATTGGTAGTCACCTCCGGTCATGCGCAGAGCATGAGCCCTGAGCATGTAGCGTCTGAGGTCAGAATCCGGTATAATCATTATTATGACTGTAACACAAGCATTTGTAGGTAATAAGAGTTTAACTTTTGAAAAGTAAGGCGTTTATAAGAATACATTGTATGTGATGTCTCATTTTTAAATGGTCTATTAGTTTAACACCAATAATTATTGATAATGTAATTATTTTTCTGTGTTGATATGTTCTAGCTTTTGACAAGTATGAGCAACGGAAAAGATGACGCAGTCTAAAATTTTGTTATGAAATATGTATGATATAATTAAAAAATGAAAAGAAAAAAACAATGCAATACTGAAAACGAAAGTTTTATCGGAATTGAATTTCATTTTGATTGTACATTTTGCAAATATTATGAAAATGATGCTTGATCCATAGTTATTTATGGGCAGATGCAATATTTGTCTTAACAATGTGTCAAAAGAAATATAATTATGATGTCTTCATAAGTAATGGTTAAAATTCATGCCAGGATGATGTACCTACTTCTGCTCTCATCTTTGATCGCTTCCAATATGGCGTCCACCTCTGGATCAGTTGCGTTCCACGTGATTTCCGAGTAATGATGCGCAATGTATACGCCAAGATTATCCTGCGGAGATTGTAAGGTGGCGACGATCGCGTCCGCGTAACCCCTGGATACCACATCTGAAGCTGATATCAGGACGATTCGGAACCAGCTTAGGCCGTACATGAAAAATGTCAGAATCCCACCTTCGTAAAGAAATGTAATAAAACCATGTAATAAACAAGCCATGCATCAGCCAATGCTTGAAATGAAGACATCATTTACAGTATACAATCATGCAAATGGACAGATATATTACGCGTTTTTATTTTCTTGCATTAATGCTATCTTTTATTTAAAAAAACCCTTTAATTTCATTAAAAGTTAAAAATGAAATTATGTAATTGTCTACGATTCGGCGGAATTAGTATTAATGTTTTTCATGTCATGTACGAACAAGTACACAAATCTGTGCAGCGGCCTAATACTATGTGAGCAGTGATATCAAAAAAACATTATGTTTGTGGTTGCGGAAATTTTATCAAATAATAAATTTAGTGCAAAAATAAACGCAATGTTTATGTAAAATAATGACGTGCTTGGTATATCTCAAAGCCAGCCAGATATGTAATAATACCTTGTATATATATTTTCAGAACCTTTAACTGATTTACCTACCTAGTGCTGAGAGTGGCGGGATGCTCATGATTAAAGTATTCAGTTCTTTCTTGTCGTCCAGCGATTCCTCGTTGCCGAGCCATTGAAACACAGCGATGTCTCGGTATGACGCCAACTGGGCGATGGGAATCATAGCTATGGAAACGATTCAATGAGGATAAGTACAGTGTTTTGTTTTTTCAAATAACATGATTTTAGAATCGAGGCATTTAATATGCAAAATATTATTTTTCATATATTTTAGCCCTTTCTAGTACAAATAAGGGAAAATACCCCACCATCAAAATTGATAGTAAACATGTCAGTGTCTGACAATATTAGTTGTACAAAAAAATGTGCTCAGCTATATCAACTTTTCTTATACATTATAGACCTCTATTAACCCGATCTTGTTTACCTTGTGTACATGGCGGTCCAAATATCACGTCTATAGTCGAGTTAAAGATGAAATCTGTCAATATTCCAATACTCTGCTTACTACTACAAGCCGAATCTAGCCAAATCACACTAAAATTGAAACGTTAAAGATAAAGTAAATAAAAGAAATTGATCTTTAATGTTACCCAAAATCAAAATGTCAAAATGAAGCAACCCTATCATTTGGGTCAGGAAATCAAGGCCAGATTTTCTGACTGGTTTTTAAAAGTGTTTAGTTGGGGATACAATTTCTTAATACTAGTATGTAAGAATTTGCTCGACAACTGATAACTTCCGTGTCGACTGACTAAAACGCTTTTCATTTTATATTCGTATGGATAGCAACCTATGAGTTTTGAAACTGAAAGTTTAAGCAACGGCTCCATAACACCCAGATAATTTAAATACTAATATATCAGATCATTATTTAAGCAGAAAAAGTTTGACTCCCCGTTTAAGCTTTCAGCGGAATAAAAGAATGCAGAATTTTCTCAGGATATAATTTTTTTTTTTTATTGTGATTGAGTAAAATATGTTTGTATGTATGGTAATATTGTCTTACAACTTACAAGGAACAATGTGATTCAATTGAAAAATATGGCTTGTATTTAATACTTATAATTTAAAGTTATATGTGCCGTAACTGAGCGAAAAATTTGACATATTATTTCTTCTTTAGCAACCTTTTGAAACCTATCAGGTTTTGATAAATAAAATTGTAAAAATCATTCAGATAGACAAACAAACAGATGCCTTATAAACATTAGTTACAGTACAAAGTACAACACAGAATTTATCCACTGCAAAATTTTGGGTTTTTATGCATTATGTGTGTTTAGATGGAAATATATATGCAGAACGAACTTTATAATTAATAATAATATTGTAAAAATTTAAAATGGAATTGTAGACCACAATTGTTCTGACCGTGTTTTCATTTCGATGCACTCTATATGAAATTAAATAATGATACCTGGTAGTACTGCCAAAATTCATATCCAGCTGTTATTTGTGCTTGAAAAATTAAAATTTTGGAATAAAACGCAATTTTATCCATTTAGTGTTTATTTGTCCTCTATTTAACGAACATATACATTCCTGATTTCTTGTTTCTAACTGTGATGGAACATTGCCTTCGCTAGCAATTATCCGTATCCAAAGCAAAGTGCATTTACAGAAATTCAAACAAGTAGAAACGTCCATTGACATTACTTAAAAATAATTTTAAGAACGTTTTATAATTGCATATATTGAATATTGATTTTTGTAATGAGAAAAGCTGATATGGAACCAACTGACATCCTATCTGTATATGTTACATTACAAATGGTTTAGGGAATATGAATTGGTGCATCGTAGTATAGTACTTACCGGTACAAGGATTAACTGTACATCCAAGTTTGTCTAATTGATATACATACTTTATAAGTTACCTAACTTGGATTCCACATCATATGCGTTAGGACCGATAACCTCTCTTATAACTCCAATAGTGTGTAATAGGGTAATAGAACTAGTTTATGTACCAGTGTATTATGATAAGTGAAACTTACTTGAGAGTTCCCCGTAGCAGTATTATGGTTAGTTTATGTTTCACTGTATTATGGTGAGTGAAGCTTACTTGAGAGTCCCCCGTGGCAGTATTATGGTTAGTTTATGTACCAATGTATTATGATGAGTGAAGCTTACTTGAGAGTCCCCCGTGGCAGTATTATGGTTAGTTTATGTATCAGTGTATTATGGTGAGTGAAGCTTACTTGAGAGTCCCCCGTGGCAGTATGGACTGGTTGTACACGGTCTCTATGGCCAGGGCCAGGGCACCTAGAGATGTGGACGCATTCACCTGCAGGTTGGATGCAGGTGACACCCGCGGGGCCATCCAAATCACCGTCAGCGCATGCGTCGATACTATTATAAACGTTAGACAAATATAGACACTATTATGTGTGTATGCCATCATCGTTAGTAGATCACTTTACTCCATTAGACGTAGTAGGTATATTTGTTTGCATAATCTATCAAAATAATGCATTGCTGCCGGACTTGACTGTTATTCTGTGATACACTGAAGTATGCCTTTGTCGGGTAATCCTGTGTGTCTTAATACATAAAGCGTTCTGTACACATACTTCAATTTTAAAAAAAAGTACATCCATCCGTCACCAAAAGAAGTACATCCATCCGTCACCAAAAGAAGGACATCAGGTCAAGTGTCATGTTTAAAAAAACTCCAGAATGGTTTGAAATAACGCGACTTTTTTGTGTGTGTAAATTTTTTGTCCATAATTTATAAAATATTATTCAGGTTATGTCCTCGTCTTCTACATTACACATTGTTATTTAATTTGTCAATCACAAGTTAACATTGATAACTATCCGTCTCTCTCTCTCTCTTCCCTTTTATCAGTACATTTTAAAGCAAGTTTCGTTCCTGAGCAAATGACACACCGGTTTGTGTTTTTTTCCAATACTAGCTAAATACACCAATTGTTTTTGTGTCTTCAGACTACCACAAAGAAATATCACCAATTTGATCATGTTTCCAGAACACCTTGTATGAATGGCATCACTCTGATTGTTTCTTCATACTTGTACTCTGTACACGAACGACATCGATCCGATGATGTCTCCAAAACGGCAAGCACACAAAAAGTAAAGAATTTAAAAAAACTCAAACAGATCACTAAAACACAATGCTAAGAAATATCCACAGACGTTTTTGTTATCCCATTGAGGAGTATATCTTCCCTCCAATAATCATCCTACATCATGTATTCTGCTGGGGCAAAAAAAATATTCCGTAAGTTGTCCTTTAAATAACGTACAGTCAAGTAATATTTATAGATGGTTAAATTCTCTTTTCGTTCTGCAATATTTAAACAAAGCATATATCTACATTATGTAATATCGTATTGCTGCCTGATAGCAGATAACGATATATCTGATTCACCTCCAGATAGCTATCACGTGTCCGGTGTCATCGTGTCAATACTTCGTGTCATTGTACCAAGACATCATCAAGACGAGCATATAAATCATGACGTCATCAATCGATGGGTCCATCTAGTCGCGCGAGATCTAACCAATCTGAACGCTCTATAAACATTTGATATCTAAGCTATGACAATTGGCCGTATTATCACAAGAGGTAGATGATTTGTGTAAACAAACATTAAAGTGTTGATCAAACTAAGTCAACGACGGAATTGATTGCATTTTAAACATCCATCCTACAAGTACATTATATGTAGTGTTGTGATTGTCGGTTGGGCTCGTGTTAATTGCTCGCAGACGATGGGTGGTATCGTGGACACTCTTGATCTCTTATTGGTATGGCACTTATAAATACAGGTGTATATGGATAGGGAATAAAGATGACTAATTAGTGGAAAGTTCTGTTTCTATTCAGTTAAAACTCTTTATGGTAAATCAGATTACTCTTATGCTCGTTTTCTTTCGTTCAGGATTAAAATATTTCATTATCACACATAATCATTTCTCATTCTTTGTATTATAACAATCATTTGTCTTTGTCTGATATATACCGTTTTAGCCATATACATTGAATACCAACTGTAAAAAAATGTCAACATTTTTACTGTTAACTGTTTCAACACCACCTCTAACCTTAATCTTGTTGACAGGGCAGAGTCTGGTCAGAAAGTTAATGTTAAGTCACACTTTTTTTTATCTTTAAATAACAATGTTTGTACTTGGTGAAGCCATAATGTCTGCCACTCCAACAATTTGATTTTCTGTTCTCATAATTTGGCTTTATTCCAATCTACTAAGACGTTTTTTTTATATGAGTATAATGTCCTCAGTGTATCTCTAACAACATATTATTGATCTCTAACTTGACCTTTCATCTCAGCTGATAATCCAGGGATACTTATTTATCATTTTGGCGCTTGCTCAGTAGATACAAACAAATCAACACAGGAAATAATTAAAAACTTTTATTGAAAACACATCAAGATACCATATATACATTTTTATGAAAACAAATGTAGATAACATAGTATTTAAAGACAATGAAAAGGGCATAGATGTGGAAACCTTCCTTTACACACAATGTATTAACTATCATATCCCCCTTAATGATGATTTATTTTAGTATTTTTCGTTTTTCTTTTCTTTTTTTCTTTTTCTTCCTTTAACACTATTAACTTTCTCAGTTTTTGAATATACAATTTTTTGTCTAAATGTTTTAAGGTTTTTGAACAATATTAAATTTCTGTGTTAGGGAGAAACGTGTTGTAATATTTACCCTTGATTTTATGCAATGCGATAATTCATATATCATTTTTTGATGATTTCTGTCTGTATTTTTATTTCGTATTTGCCTTGAACAACGACATTTTATTAGTGTTTGAACATACAAAATACAGATAAGTGTTGCAGTGATTCTTAAATTTTTGTTTAAATTTCGTATTTTTATGACTAAACAATATGATTAAGTTATCCTTTCTCTTGCATTAAGAGTTTAGAATATTAGTATTAGCAATTATTGACATAAACATGCAATGAAAAGTAGAAATTATATTTGCATACACAATAAAGTATGACTTAGATTTATCTCCTTATGTTCCCATATACACGTTGTTTTGTTGATAACAAATCTGTGCTGAGACCATGCATCCAGACCGTTGTTATCTAAGGTGTCGTACTATTGTATATGGGGTTGGTTGGGGGTGGAAGGACGGACAATGTGGAAATCAAAACCTGATAAAGATAACACATAAGAAAGGTGAAACATCAAAATATCACCTTACTAGACATATACGTATTACAACAAAGCTAAAATTCATGTTTATTAATATAATCAGCAAACCTAAAAATAGATAAATAATCTACACATTCCGTCTTTGCATGTTACAGAATTATCTGCCTTTGTCGGTAGATATTGATTGTTACGTCATGTGTTTGCAAGCGTTACGTCATGCTTTAACGGGCTTCATGGAATTTGCCTCTGTCTAGTTGGCATTCATATTACCTATGAATGCCAATTGAAAGACGTTCAATGCTTAAATAAAGACCACCTACTTAATAAGACAAAGGGAAACACATGGCCTTTTATAACACAATTCAATATGTGTATGAAGACCAACTGAATATAAAGACCACATTTTCTTTATAGACACGCTTGACTGTATGTTGAATACGAAGAATCGAAATAAAAGCTTGTTTACTTGATTTTAGCACAAAAATCAAATTAATTGTTATGTCGAATTATACATATATTTTTTTGCAAACATTCTACATGTACATTGTATTCATATGAGATGTTCCTGTTTTCACAATGCAGTGATTGAATAAAACTTTACGTTATATACCTAGATATTTGGAATAAAAAAAGTCTTATACACACTCTAAATTATGTCCATCTTCTAAAGATTTAAATGACCTGAATAAATCCGCAAAAAAATGAAATAAATAAAATAAATCCGCATTATTATTTTTCAGTGTTCAACTTTTGCATTTGTGTATGTATGTGTCATAACCCGCATATTGTTATATTACACAAAAATCCTATTTGCATTAGCAACATATTTAGTAGATACATAAAACTGTATTACTAAGTATGACAATTATCATCTCAATTAACAGCATCGTAAATCCACCACAACGTCAACAAAAAACACCCAAAATAAATCAAACAACTCTATGTTAGTATCCATAATAATAGTTATTGCTGGAACACAAATTTACAATACAATTTTACTAATCACAGTCGATTGGCTTCATCCAGCAATGCTAACGCTTGGTACACAGTGTTGTGGCTAACCTATAGCTATTTACAGCAATAAGGAACTGACGTTTTTACGTCAGATACTCTGCGTGAAGTTTTAAGAACTTTTCACAGTGTTTTCATAAATCAACTATATAATACAGACACTATATACCTATACCTGTATTCTTGAGAAAACAAATATATAAATATATCCGGTTTAATAGGTTATTGGTGTAATAAATTAGACGGGATATATTGCTGGAGAAGGTATCCGGATATTCTAATATTGGTGACTACGGGAAAATTATTCATTAAATATGCAAAAATATTAGTCGCGTCACACTACGTCATGTGTATACTATAATCACGTCTTTAGGATCATATGTAATGTACATCATCGAAAGCTGAATATCACAGGACAGTATTGAGCGGAAAGAGATAACTGAATATTACATATAGACAATATTGAGTAACGAGAGATGACTAAATATTACACAAGAAAAGTATTGGTGGACAGACATTACTAAATATTACACGAGGAAAGTATTGGTGGACAGAGATTACTAAATATTACACAAGGAAAGTATTAGTGGACAGAGATGACTAAATATTACACGAGGAAAGTATTGGTGGACAGAGATTACTAAATATTACACGAGGAAAGTATCGGTGGACAGAGATTACTAAATATTACACAAGGAAAGTATTGGTGGATAGAGATTACTAAATATTACACGAGGAAAGTATTGGTGGACAGAGATGACTAAATATTACACAAGGAAAGTATCGGTAGACAGAGAAAACTAAATATTACACGAGGAAAGTATCGGTGGACAGAGATTACTAAATATTACACGAGGAAAGTATTGGTGGATAGAGATTACTAAATATTACACGAGGAAAGTATTGGTGGACAGAGATGACTAATATTACACAGGAAAGTATTGGTGACAGAGATTACTAAATATTACACGAGGAAAGTATTGGTGGATAGAGATTACTAAATATTACACGAGAAAGTATTGGTGGACAGAGTACTAATATTACACAAGGAAAGTATTGGTGGACAGAGATGACTAAATATTACACGAGAAAGTATTGGTGGACAGAGATACTAAATATTACACGAGGAAAGTATTGGTGGACAGATATTACTAAATATTACACAAGGAAAGTATTGGTGGACAGAGATTACTAAATATTACACAAGGAAAGTATTGGTGGACAGAGATGACTAAATATTACACAAGAAAAGTATTGGTGGACAGAGATGACTAAATATTACACAAGGAAAGTATTGGTGGACAGAGATGACTAAATATAACACGAAGAAAGTATTGGTGGACAGAGATGACTCAATATTACTTAAAGAAAGTATTGGTGGACAGAGATACTAAATATTACACAGAAAAGTATTGTGCAAGGACAAGAAGTTTGTGACAAATACTAAATATACACGAAGAAAGATTGGTGGACAGAGATGACTAATATACAGAAAGTATTGGTGGACAGAGTGCTAAATTACACAGAAAGTATTGGTGGACAGAGATGACTAAATATAACAAGAAAGTATTGGTGGACAGAGATGTCTAAATATTACACGAGAAAAGTATTGGTGGACAGAGATACTAAATATTACACGAGGAAAGTATTGGTGAGAAGAGATGACTAAATATTACACGAGGAAGTATTGGTGGACAGAGATGACTAAATATTACACAAGAAAAGTATTGGTGGACAGAGATGACTAAATATTACGCAAGGAAAGTATTGGTGGATACAGACTAGATATACATTCATAAGGACAGTATTGGGTTGAAAGAGATGATTGATTATTACACAAGGACAGTATTGGTGAACAGAAATGACAGAATATTACCCAAGGACAATTTAGTTAGGATAAATGTGAATGAATATTGCAAATATTTTAAAGGACAATATTGAGTTGACAAAACAGTCTAAGCGCTTCGATGTTTTGCTCGGCTTCTTGTTGTCCATTATTCCCGTAAGTAATGACTTGGATTGGTCTTCATTAAGACTCTGTTTTCATGTTATAACAAATTCAAATCAGGCGAAAACAGATTCGGAGTGGAAAGTGGAATAAAATACACAAACATTTATGACGTGAAGAAATAATGTTTTGACAGTGACGTAATATTAAGGTGTATTATTCGTCTTACCAATTAGTATTTCATGTCTTCGCAGTTCTGATATTCTTTAATTATAAAAAGACAACAGTGTAAGTAGATGAGTTCCGAGACACAATACATGTTCCGAGAAGCGTAACGCTTTGTCTATGAGCATCACGATGTCTCTTGTAAGTCTCGTTCGGACGTCAGACCGACATTTATAATTATAGACAACTGTAGAATACAATAAAAGCTATCCACATGCTTACAGTATAATTCAAGTGCAACCATGAAATTAATTCCAGTGCATCCGGTTAGCAAGGAATTTTATATACAAGTTTCATTTTACATCATATTTACACATATTACTCATTTTAATGTTCAAAGACTAATCGTCAAAATATCTACGCGTGCTGCACACGATGGAATAATTATAAAAAGTGCATCCATAATTTGATATTTTTCACAACGAGAACAACTTAATTACATCTCATCCGGTATGTAGCCGCTCTATAACTCCTGCCTTATTTTCAACACAAATCTAAGTTATTTCCCCTCTTCGTCGTCCTTTAACCTCTTCTCCCAATCGTCCTACTTATCCTTCTACTGCTTTACATACTATACTCCATCCTCGATACTCCAGGGGTTCCGATCACTTACGATCTCTACACCTCTGGACTATCTCATAGTGAAATTGAAGGCAGCTCAGCGGAAAACATTTGACCAATCACAGGCTAGCAAAGATTTCCTTTGAAGACTACAGAGAGAGCGACGCCTAACATCAAAGCCACACAGTCAACCACAGTGTACCGTTATACGGCTCTTTTGATGTACATCAAATGACTGAATTAGCTGTTCTATTCTGTTGCCTCCAGTTTCACTATGAGATAGTCCAGTGGTGTAGAGATCGTAAGTAATCGGAATCCCTGGAGTATCGAGGATGACTATATTCTAGATCTCTTAACATTATTTAATCTTGGCTTATACTGCTGTCATCACCCCTTTGTCCTTTCTCCTAAATTCCAGCTTTCTACTTTTTCTCTCGTCTTTACCTTTAGCCATCTTAACCCTTAACTCTTGTCATTCGCCTCCTCTACTTTCGTCATTCATCCATACAACTAAATCTCCTGCCATTGTCATTCTTTTCTTTATCCACAACCTCTCCTTTCATTCTACTTCCTTCAGCCCAATTGTCCAGTCATCGTCTTGCTGCCGTCATACTTGTACTTGTTTTATTAGCCCCATCGTCAGTAATCCCCAGACTTATCTTACTCAATGTTGCCTCTAACTCCTCTTACATCCTAGACTCTCTTTCGACCTAAATTTCCATATTAGTCTATATCCTCTCATTATCCAATCCTCAAATCGTATTCCGTAACGTCCTAAACTCTTTACATCGCCCTAATTCCTTTTGTTTGATTTTTTTTCAACGTCCTACTGTGCCTCGTCCTAAACTCATCTAATGTCTTATATTTCATTATCCTTCTCTCCCATTGTTCACGTCGTCCTAAAAGCCTCCAATTGTCCACTTCGTTGCGTTAAGAACCCTTCCCATCGCCCGCTTTCCCGTTTCTCTGAACGCCTGATAACATCAATCTATTTTCAACTACATCAAGTAACATTTTTACATGATTAAAAGAAATCTAGGTACACAATAGCATATTTACATTTTGTACAAACCGTGCGTTGAGAAGAATTTGCATAAAAAATGTCAATTTGTAATTCACTAATAAATAACATTTACAATTTTTCAATCATAAAGTATGTAATAATGTCATATGTATAATTAATTAATCAGAAAGAGACCACATTTATTTTTCAATGATAATAAAAATCTATCAATAATTTAATTGTCAAATTTACTATTTGTTAGTTAATAACATGTCACGTGTGACTATAAGCCAATAGAATGTCTCAATAATACTTTAATTTTCTAAATAATATAAATAATTTCATATTTAATCCCATTAGTAATAATAACAAATCATATGGTTAAAATGACAACTGTCAAATACGGATATAACAAGAATTATGACAGGCGGAATACGCATTAATTATTTCATTTTCGTACATATTGTACACACATGAGAAGTAAAACAGCATGTGTATTCAATTTGAGACTCAAACTCTATCTGTCCTTCCAAACATATGAAGGCGAGGCGACCTACAGTAGCTGGTGCCAGCAAATTGATGGAGGGATCCCGGGCTTTTGTACAGTTTGTATAAACATTATAATTAAAATGAAGATGATAAAATGAAGATAATAAAGATCACCGTTTAAAGTCAATGTTAAATAATGAAACACATTATTTGAAGCAGTGTAACGCCGTTACATGTTTCTGCCCTTCCCTTGTCCTCTCTTTATCACATCATCTCTTTTCCTCTCTTCATATCTGTCGATTTCTCTCATGACACACGCGCTACAGAAAACTAGAAACGTTGCTGCAAGAAAGGTGTATATATTACTAAATATTACACGAGGAAAGTATTGGTGGATAGAAGATTACTAAATATTACACGAGGAAAGTATAATTGGTGGACAGAGATTACTAAATATTACACAAGGAAAGTATTGGTGGACAGAGATGACTAAATATTACACGAGGAAAGTATTGGTGGACAGAGAAAACTAAATATTACACGAGGAAAGTATTGGTGGACAGAGAGAGATTACTAAATATTACACGAGGAAAGTATTGGTGGACAGAGATTACTAAATATTACACAAGGAAAGTATTGGTGGACAGAAAATGACTAAATATTACACGAGAAAGTATTGGTGGACAGAGATGACTAAGTATTACACGAGGAAATAATTGGTGGACAGAGATTACTAAATATTACACGAGGAAAGTATTGGTGGACAGAGAGATTACTAAATATTACACGAGGAAAGTATTGGTGGACAGAGATGACTAAATATTACACGAGGAAAGTATTGGTGGACAGAGATGACTAAATATTACACGAGGAAAGTATGGTGGACAGAATACTAAATATTACACGAGGAAAGTATGGTGAAGAGATTACTAAATATTACACGAGGAAAGTATTGGTGGACAGAGATTACTAAATATTACACGAGGAAAGTATTGGTGGACAGAGATTACTAAATATTACACAAGGAAAGTATCGGTGGACAGAGATTACTAAATATTACACGAGGAAAGTATTGGTGGATAGAGATTACTAAATATTACACGAGGAAAGTATTGGTGGACAGAGATTACTAAATATTACACAAGGAAAGTATTGGTGGACAGAGATGACTAAATATTACACGAGGAAAGTATTGGTGGACAGAGATTACTAAATATTACACGAGGAAAGTATTGGTGGACAGAGATTACTAAATATTACACAAGAAAAGTATTGGTGGACATATTGGTGGACAGAGATGACTAAATATTACACGAGGAAAGTATTGGTGGACAGATATTACTAAATATTACACAAGGAAAGTATTGGTGGACAGATATTACTAAATATTACACAAGGAAAGTATTGGTGGACAGAGATGACTAAATATTACACGAAGAAAGTATTGGTGGACAGAGATGACTCAATATTACTTAAAGAAAGTATTGGTGGACAGAGATGACTAAATATAACACGAAGAAAGTATTGGTGGACAGAGATGACTCAATATTACTTAAAGAAAGTATTGGTGGACAGAGATGACTAAATATTACACGAGAAAAGTATTGGTGGACAGAGATGACTAAATATTATACAAGAAAGGTATTGGTGGACAGAGATGTCTAAATATTACACGAGAAAAGTAGTTGGTGTGGACAGAGATGACTAAATATTACACGAGGAAAGTATTGGTGGACAGAGATGACTAAATATTACACAGGAAAGTATTGGTGGACAGAGATGACTAAATATTACACGAGGAAAGTATTGGTGGACAGAGATGACTAAATATTACACGAGGAAAGTATTGGTGGATAGAGACTAGATATACATTCATTAGGACAGTATTGGGTCGAAAGAGATGATTGATTATTACACAAGGACAGTATTGGTGAACAGAAATGACAGAATATTACCCAAGGACAATTTAGTTAGGATAAATGTGAATGAATATTGCAAATATTTTAAAGGACAATATTGAGTTGACAAAACAGTCTAAGCGCTTCGATGTTTTGCTCGGCTTCTTGTTGTCCATTATTCCCGTAAGTAATGACTTGGATTGGTCTTCATTAAGACTCTGTTTTCATGTTATAACAAATTCAAATCAGGCGAAAACAGATTCGGAGTGGAAAGTGGAATAAATACACAAACATTTATGACGTGAAGAAATAATGTTTTGACAGTGACGTAATATTAAGGTGTATTATTCGTCTTACCAATTAGTATTTCATGTCTTCGCAGTTCTGATATTCTTTAATTATAAAAAGACAACAGTGTAAGTAGATGAGCTTCGAGACACAATACCTGTTCCGAGAAGCGTAACGCTTTGTCTATGAGCATCACGATGTCTCTTGTAAGTCTCGTTCGGACGTCAGACCGACATTTATAATTATAGACAACTGTAGAATACAATAAAAGCTATCCACATGCTTACAGTATAATTTAAGTGCAACCATGAAATTAATTCCAGTGCATCCGGTTAGCAAGGAATTTTATATACAAGTTTCATTTTACATCATATTTACACATATTACTCATTTTAATGTTCAAAGACTAATCGTCAAAATATCTACGCGTGCTGCACACGATGGAACAATTATAAAAAGTGCATCCATAATTTAATATTTTTCACACCGAGAACAACTTAATTATATCTCATCCGGTATGTAGCCGCTCTATAAATCCTGCCTTATTTTCAACACAAATCTAAGTTATTTCCCCTCTTCGTCGTCCTTTAACCTCTTCTCCCAATCGTCCTACTTATCCTTCTACTGCTTTACATACTATACTCCATCCTCGATACTCCAGGGGTTCCGATCACTTACGATCTCTACACCCCTGGACTATCTCATAGTGAAATTGAAGGCAGCTCAGCGGAAAACATTTGACCAATCACAGGCTAGCAAAGATTTCCTTTGAAGACTACAGAGAGAGCGACGCCTAACATCAAAGCCACACAGTCAACCACAGTGTACCGTTATACGGCTCTTTTGATGTACATCAAATGACTAAATTAGCTGTTCTATTCTGTTGCCTCCAGTTTCACTATGAGATAGTCCAGGGGTGTAGAGATCGTAAGTAATCGGAACCCTGGAGTATCGAGGATGACTATACTCTAGATCTCTTAGCATTATTTAATCTTGGCTTATACTGCTGTCATCACCCCTTCGTCCT
The DNA here is from genome assembly GCF_041381155.1 of Argopecten irradians. Taxonomy (NCBI): domain Eukaryota; kingdom Metazoa; phylum Mollusca; class Bivalvia; order Pectinida; family Pectinidae; genus Argopecten; species Argopecten irradians. The sequence goes on from NC_091141.1 coordinate 26,561,263, forward strand.
TTCTCCTAAATTCCAGCTTTCTACTTTTTCTCTCGTCTTTACCTTTAGCCATCTTAACCCTTAACTCTTGTCATTCGCCTCCTCTACTTTCGTCATTCATCCATACAACTAAATCTCCTGCCATTGTCATTCTTTTCTTTATCCACAACCTCTCCTTTCATTCTACTTCCTTCAGCCCAATTGTCCAGTCATCGTCTTGCTGCCGTCATACTTGTACTTGTTTTATTAGCCCCATCGTCAGTAATCCCCAGACTTATCTTACTCAATGTTGCCTCTAACTCCTCTTACATCCTAGACTCTCTTTCGACCTAAATTTCCATATTAGTCTATATCCTCTCATTATCCAATCCTCAAATCGTATTCCGTAACGTCCTAAACTCTTTACATCGCCCTAATTCCTTTTGTTTGATTTTTTTTCAACGTCCTACTGTGCCTCGTCCTAAACTCATCTAATGTCTTATATTTCATTATCCTTCTCTCCTATTGTTCACGTCGTCCTAAAAGCCTCCAATTGTCCACTTCGTTGCGTTAAGAACCCTTCCCATCGCCCGTTTTCCCGTTTCTCTAAACGCCTGATAACATCAATCTATTTTCAACTACATCAAGTAACATCTTTACATGATTAAAAGAAATCTAGGTACACAATAGCATATTTACATTTTGTACAAACCGTGCGTTGAGAAGAATTTGCATAAAAAATGTCAATTTGTAATTTACTAATAAATAACATTTACAATTTTTCAATCATAAAGTATGTAATAATGTCATATGTATAATTAATTAATCAGAAAGAGACCACATTTATTTTTCAATGATAATAAAAATCTATCAATAATTTAATTGTCAAATTTACTATTTGTTAGTTAATAACATGTCACGTGTGACTATAAGCCAATAGAATGTCTCAATAATACTTTAATTTTCTAAATAATATAAATAATTTCATATTTAATCCCATTAGTAATAATAACAAATCATATGGTTAAAATGACAACTGTCAAATACGGATATAACAAGAATTATGACAGGCGGAATACGCATTAATTATTTCATTTTCGTACATATTGTACACACATGAGAAGTAAAACAGCATGTGTATTCAATTTGAGACTCAAACTCTATCTGTCCTTCCAAACATGAAGGCGACCTACAGTAGCTGGTGCCAGCAAATTGATGGAGGGATCCCGGGCTTTTGTACAGTTTGTATAAACATTATAATTAAAATGAAGATGATAAAACGAAGATAATAAAGATCACCGTTTAAAGTCAATGTTAAATAATGAAACACATTATTTGAAGCAGTGTAACGCCGTTACATGTTCCTGCCCTTCCCTTGTCCTCTCTTTATCACATCATCTCTTTTCCTCTCTTCATATCTGTCGATTTCTCTCATGACACACGCGCTACAGAAAACTAGAAACGTTGCTGCAAGAAAGGTGTATAGTGATATGCTAAGGTTGTTAGTAAACATATTTTAATAAAGAAACATAAACACATTAAAACTTCCGCTAAACATAACCGTTAGATGGCGCTCTGCACTCGTTAAAGCGTCAGGGTGAGACTGATCGCTGATGTCATGCAATTTTTAAAGTCTGATAGTTGATCATCTCTACTTTAAATTCTAATGGAAAAAAGTGCTGGCGTCGTTAATTGTTTTATGCGCCCCAATGAGTCTGACCAATGATGTTGTTCTCTTTTAAGCATCTTCATGAGTCTGATCGCTTGTGTCCTCCTCGATGCTACCATTGGTTTCGTTGTGTTTTGAGTGACCATTCAGGAAACGAAGTCCCGGAAAATCCAAGGAGGGCAAAGAATGTCTAGGAGAGGACCTGGCGGAGGACGAACATCCTTCTTCTAATTCCGTAATCAACGATAACGTTGAACTGTCAATCTTTACTTTACACTTCTTCTTTCCCATAGTGGCTGTAACCAATGTCAACAGATCTGTTTATGACAATGACATGATGAAAACTTTGTTATCGTGGCACACATATGTTTAATAGTCACTTTAGTGATCATTGTTATAACCAGACAGTACTTGTAAACATTGATTATAACAATGACAGTTTCCACTTTTGTTTATCAATCAGTATAAAGTGAGTAAAATGACCTATTTGCCCATTGTAATAGGGTACATTTTGTATGAAGTGCAGTTAGTTGTCTTTGCTTAAGTGAGATAGTTTCATTTGTATAAACGAACATACCGCAGTTTCCCACCAACAAACCCAAATCACAACATGGCATACTTTGCATACAGGGGAAGACATTCGTAAATGGCCATGGCTGATGCTGATAAAAGCTAGTACGCTAAGAATAATCAAATGACAAACCCGGGACCTTGAAATAAATCCTGATGTTACATTATGAAACCTTAGACCATTCAAGGGAAGAGTAGATTTACTTCAAAGCAATTGTTTCCTCATATTGGTTGATCTTTTATTTTTCATCTATCAGTTTCCCATTTCCAATGTGGATATATATTTATCGTGTGTTATAACAAGACAGTAGTTATTTAAACATTTCCGTTGTGTCGGAGCAAATGTCGGAACATACACAATGCAAAATCATGTGCGATACCTGCGCGGCTGGATTGTCAGCTGGCGTACCTAATGACCTCTAAATGTAAACTGAAAACTTACGTTGATATTTCTGTTCCACCCTCAGACAGTGGTCGACCTTCCACTCATCCAGGCCTTCTGCGATGCATAGCCGCTTTAATGCGTTACATTGGTACTAAAACATATCGTAAAGCAGTCGTAATTTAATGCATTCAAAACGTAGCTAGTCGGTGGCGTAAACTCTATTTTTGGGGCGATTTTAGATTTATATGAGGAGTGACGAAACACATGTTTTAGAAAACATCTAAGATCTTTCCTAAGATACCCGTCTCATTGGTTTTGTTTTAGGGATAGTGTTATATACATTTTAGGCGTTGTGAAAGATCTATTTTTGGATTGCATTAATCACATGTCAAATTTAGGTACTAAGGAGTGTGATTTGATTTAGTAAGTTGCAATATTTCTTTTTTTAGACTTCTAAAATATGCATATGGAGCTTTAGAAGATCTGTATTAGGGTTGATTTTTGTTAGCGATGGAATATATTAATGGGATATTGCTATATATATTAAATAAATTGCTGATTTGATCCAATAATGGCAAAGGGCGCTTCAAAATAAAAAAAAAGCCAAATTTGGACTAGTCTCCCATAAGTTTACTGCACAAAGTAAGCCAAAATAAATTTGCAAAAGAAATCAAATAAAGAAACATGTTTTTCATATATTCACTCATTTAATTTGAGGTAAGTGATATTTCAAGCTTCAAAAAGGGGAAGGGGTACTTGTGCGTAGAATATGGTATAAAGATCTATTTAAGGAGCGGTGCTTGATCGATATAGAAAGTGTTTTTTTTTCAATTTTAAGGAAAAGATAATTTTTTGGGAAGGTGATTTTGAAGCAGTAAATGTATCCTCTTTAGGACTGCCCAAATATTTCTGGAATGGTTGGTCTATCATTTCTTTTATGTGCGGTATACGACACATTTAATGGTAGTGTTAGATTTATCTGTCTATAATTCGATTTAAATGGTGGTATACATTGGAATTATTTCAGAAATGTTCACCTACCTTAAATATTTGCATTCTGACTTCAGCTTCCCTGAGATTGTTCTGGATTTTCTTTTTGCGACTATACACAAGCTTTAACCTGAAGTGTTCGTGATCTTTTACAGCTACGACCAGACCTGTTAATCAAACAATAATCATGAAATTCTCATGTATAACGAGCATTTTCATTGGCTTAAAGATTGATGTAATCCCATGACGTACACAAATGCCGCTACTTGTTACGCCGTCTCTGATTGTCTGGTACAACGGCGTAACGATTTCTTAAAGAAAAGAGTCCCCCAACAAAGGAATTTTTTCGAGATTGGATTGAACTATAAGCATTAACTCGACCAGATCTTACATAAACTAATACATTTAGCGTACGTTATGATTTTTCTTTTATACCTTCGTAGCATAAAATTCAATTCAGACTAATTTTAAACAAAAGGTTAAAATCCCAGATACAATCGATTTCATAGCAACAACCTTGAAACAGGCATTGTATATAGGTGCTGTATTGCTTCTTTTCTAACCACGTCCATATATTCCTCTCTTTTCCGAATGACAACATAAATTATCAAAATTTCAATATATGCTTCATTGGTAAGATATTTTACTAAAGATGTCAAAATTAACTAGATAACTTCATCAATAGCGTAATAAACCAATTTAAAACAGCAAAACTAATTCCGTTATCTCGATCATGATATCCATGCATGCAGGCTGTTCAAAGTTTCAGATGAAAAAAGGCAGCAAGATATAGAGAAAGATAGAAAGGGACAGACAACTCTTTGTCTCCGCCATTGCAGTACTTACTGTTGACGACTCTGATTACCCTCCACGGTAGTAGAAAAGCCAGAATGAACACGAAGTCTCTGGTATCGTACATTGGGAGGTACACCATCAAACAAGAGTCAACAATGAAGGACGTCACCACAATGAACGCATCGAATACCTGTAAACAAAGAGACAGTATAATTAATCATCAAACAACATTGGTGAATAACGAAGCGTAACAATTGCAGCTTCAATCGTTCATAGTGTGAATAAAGTATGAAATTTTGTATATGGTTTTATATACAGGGTATTGTTTTTTTTACTGTCAATTCATCGTCCTATAGCTCTATCACCAGTTCTGTAGTAACTTGTAAAGATATTATATTTACATACAAATTATGTCCCTATATAGTCAACAGAAGATCAGTTGCGTTTAAATAAGGGTAATCGCAACGACATATGAATACAAATCCAGTACTAAACTGCGCACTTCTAGATCACGTTTTGATTAGGTATTGCGTCATATGATAATCTAAATAAACTTACTTAAAGATGCTCCACCGTCGACGGACCATAAACGATACTCATCATTTGAACTATAATTGGTGTTTAATCGTGTATATGTATGTCTAATTAACACAAAAATAATACGAAATGATTTATTTTGCTTTTAGTGCATGCGCAATCAGTTCTTCATTCCATATAGGATAAAATGCCAGGGATTTTTTTTATCTTGAAGTGAAATGAGAAGCTCAAACTTTTCAATGGTGGTAACGGTGTAAAGTAAGTAACTTTTGTAACCAAAGAAAAATACTAAATCGCCTGCACTTAAATTTGATAGAAAAAAATACCGTTGGACAGCGGTGGAGCATCTTTAAAGGTTTCCTTTGGTTAAACTAAAAGGTTTTCGGTCTAATAGGACTGATTCTTAGGCGGCACGTATAAAATTAAGCTCGTCAGAAAGAATAAAATGTAGCATTAAACAAAGTTTCATCGTCACATGTTGATGGATTTCAAAATAACAATAAAGAGCTATTATTAAATTTCACCTAAATTAGTTTTGACTTCAAAACAGAATAAGCCGTTGGAGAGACTACCAAATATGAGACTTCCCACAAAAATGTTCGAGAAATTCCAGAATTTATGTCAATACTTTATACATGAACTGTCACTCCAGTATACGGGACGACATCTTAATACAGAACAACTATGGGAGTTTGTCGGGGCAACGCCTTCAAGTTGTGTAAATACATACATTTCACGTACAGATTTGCAGAGAAAGCACTATCTGAAACTTAATCATTCAATACACCCCATGCAAACACTTGTCTATCATCCATAAAAGGGAATGAATGTTAACTAACAGAAGGGTACAGTATCGCGTGCGTGGACCGATACATCAATGACATACATTCAGCAGCTCGGGAATGTTTTCAGCCGCTAATATCTCACACTAACTTACCTCGGTTGAAAAACAAATTTGACGGTTCGCTCCAATTCACTAATCTGACAGTCTGACAGCGATACAAGACATTTCAACTTGGTTATCTCCATTTTTGTCGAAATGGGCATTATTGATTTAGGACGAAATTTTGTAGTTGACAAAATACATTTTTTAAAAACATCTGAAAGTAATTATTGATATATCTTAATCAGATCGCAAATAATTCAATCAACAAACGGAACTATATATACGGTCACCCTGGCCTACCGTACTTATCCACTTTATCAACCAACGCCGTTATAAACTTAACGATGGACAAATACAAGATGTGTATGGATTGAACAGTGTTTAGTAGTATGAACGCAATTAAATACAGACAAATTCAAGGGTTAAAATTTATGTAGAGTGATAACAATGTTAAATTTCAAGATGGTCGCCAAATTTTACCTTCTCTATTGGTTATTACAGTTTCTACTTCGGCTTTAAACAAGTGACATACGTTGACATAAACAAATTTTGGTTTGATACAAATAAATATGTACTAAACGTGAATCAAATCGACCGAATCGTTTATCTTTTAATCTGCCACTTTTAGTTTTTTTTTATTCGATGTGATCATGTCTATGAAGTAAAAATAAAGGTGGTTCATTTAAAGAGACAGATTATTTTGTCTATGAAACACTTTAATATATATATTTATATTTCATTAAAAAGGATAACGGATTAAAATATCTCGTCCCTATCATTTCATGGCAGGAGTGGGGACTATGATATCTTCGCAGATAAAGTAAATCTGTCGATAACGTTAATAAAGTGGCAAAGTGAAATGGTCTTCATAGCCAGATGGGCTTTATACAGATGTCAAATTGTATGGAAATTGAGCATTCAACACCCTAATCGGTTGTCTTAATAGGAACAGTAGGTGGTCTTTATACAGAGGTGATCCCTACAGCAGGTTTGACTGTACTAAAATGCCTGCTAGCGTGTGCGATACGTATTCTTAAACATCTGTTGTCAGTTACCCTTATCCTTCGCTGCATTACCCGATTTGTTAAAACGCATGTCGATCTCCGTGTATGACATTTAAATGGTTCTAGCTATGTTTGGGAATGCGGGTAATTACAGTTTCCCTAAACCTGATTCTACTGTGAATAATGGAATCATTTCTTTAGTGAAAAAAATATCAACATTTTATAATCAATCGGCTTCATATTTTATTTGACATTTCGAAATATTTAGTTAACAAAATAAATTAATTTGATATACCAAATGCAGCGTCATTTAAATATACCAACCTTATCGACTTTCCATTTATCCTTGCAAATCGATCTAATTTCTGCCTGATAAACACATCCTATGACGTGCGGATTCAGGGAACAAAACATGATTGTTAACTTGAAGGTACAAATGTTATCTGTACTTACCTCGAGACGTCGATGAAAAAATATACAACCAGCACACAGTATCTTCAGAATTGTCTGCGACAGAATAATCAGAATCAATGTAAGTTTTGTTTTACTAATATTTTGATGATGTTTATAATTTGCAACTCTGTCGACTTCGCCAATTTTGTAAAATGAGAGAAGAAAACGTATCGACCAGATCAAAAATGTCCGCATACTAGTCAGATGCGCCACCGATTGGGCTTCCATGTCACCAATAATCGACCCAGTCCTATTCCACTGGATTTCTCCGTTATTTCTCCACCTCTTTTCTAAAGGGAGCACAACAACTCACAAGATCGCATAAACCCTGCTGAGCGCACTTCAAACAAATGGCCGAAACAAGGAGTTGACAAGCCTTTAAATTTCCTGTTTCAACTGATACGATATTGCCTGTTGAGCCGTCTTCAGGTGAATATTAATCATAACGGGAATACTGTAACGGTTCTAGATAATTGAGTAAATCCTTGGCCTTTGGGTAGCTCAACCAGTCAAGCATTCGACTAGTGTTCGGAGGTCGTGTGCATTTCGCCGCTCCTACATCCGTAAACATACCCAAGAACGCATTTGAATGCACACATTGTAGGATGTATCTTCAGATTGTATTTTGAATGTTCAAGGCTACCAGGTTATGCATTCTATAAACGCTATCGTTTTACCCTACCTCATAAACTTATATTGGCAGAAAAATAAGACTATAGAATATTCCTTTTTGCGTATTACAGAGTTAATTGGCTTATTAGTTAAGTAGCTTTATTATTTTGCGGGTAGATATCCATTTGATGTCATTATTTGTGTGCGCAATTCACGTCATTTTCTCTGAAAAACTCTCGCATACATATGAAGTCACAATCAATACCTACCCGAAAGGACAGCTAACTCTGTAATATGCAAATACAGGATATTAGTTTTCAAGCCTGATATATCTACTGACTAAAAGAAGAAAATGAAAGATAATTACATTTTTAAAGGATACTAAATTGGTGATCTCATGCCTTAACTGTCTATAAAGTAAAATATAATTCAAAATACAAACCTCTACTAATATTATCCCCATTATAGATATACTAGCGAAATGAAAGGCGTGTGCTATTTCCTCCTGAATACTGTGCTCCTTTGCATGGTGATTTTCATTGACAGCGGCGTCGTCCAGTACAAAGTTACTATCTGACACACTGCCCTCGGTCGGCTCCCCCAATGTCCGTCGGTGCCGACTTGTTATTTTCACTGTATCGTTATCCTCTGGTAAATGATATTCTGATATGTTCCACTGGATGGACGCTGACTGTATCATGTCAAAGATCTGCGGAAACTGTTTCCCGATTAAATACTGCTGGTGTTGAAGTCTCATGTTCTTTAGAAACACAGTCGTGCTTTCAGTCAATTTTTCATTTTCCTCAAGAGTTACTGGGAGTAGAATCGAAAATATATGTATATCATATAACGTATAACGTATTACTGTCATACGAAGATATAATACAAAACTCTGAGTGTTCTAAATCAATCTAGAATTCGAAGTGGCTTATAATAATATTACACTCTTCTAGTTTTTGTGTTATAACTTCATGCCCTAAAAGAATATATTTAATCCTTGGAATCAATCATCAACTAACAAGATTCTCGTCAAAATAATAAATTTTTTGAGTGACTCTTTTTCTATGAAATCATTACGCCATTGTAAAAGCCATTCAGAAGCGACATCTCACGGTCAGTTTTAAACCAATATAAATGTTAGTTACTCGAATTTATTCATTGTTATTTTGATGTTTTAATATCTATTTTGTTATATATACATTTTTTGTAATTTTTTATTTTTTCAAATTTTGTAACACATTTGACATGACAAACGAGGACACTTTCATTCTTCACATACACACACATACACCTTATACTATCAAATATACACACAGAGAGACGAAAAACAAAAGACAACAGAAAAGAAAAAACAAAGAGAAAGGAAAGAAGATAGAGAGATAGGGAAAAAAAGATAGATAAAGGGGAGGGATAGACAGAGAGATGGTATTTAGAGTGGCACGTACAGTAAGTGAGGATCGAAAGAAGAAATAAAAAGTTATATCGGCAAAAACAAAAAAATGATTAATGAAAAAATAAATAATTAAAAACAAAGAACAAAAAAAAATCTAAATATATATAAAAAAAATTGTATACATCTATGATTATCATATTGCGAATATTGTTATATATACATTTAGTTAGTAACAATATTGTTTTATCGTAGAGCTATCATCCTTTCCTTCAACTTGGTTACCTTACCTTTGACTTTATGTAGATCGAGAGTTAGCTCCCCTAGTACGAGTGCACAGTCAGTTATACACAGCAGTACGACAGTTAAAAGCATGTATTTACTCTTAAAGAACTGATTGCCCTTCCTTCTCCACCTACAACACAGGACGTCGGTGTTAGGGTTAGCCATACAATGGATGAATATCATTATTTCACATTTGAAACGTTTTCCTTTAGATGCTGGGCACAACACACTATATGTACAATACACGCACATTTCATATCGCAGATATCTGGCTGATATTCAAGGGGTTGTTATCACTGTCATTATAAACACCAATATAATACGTCATAGCAAAAACAAACTGACGGCAGTTCAAAAGTTCAATAGTAAGAAACTGACCAATCACAGGCCAGCAGAGACTCTGCTTGAAGACAACAAAGACAGTAACGCCAAACTTGACAACCACACAGCCCTTTTGATGTGGGCCATTTTATATGTTTCAACTATTGTAGCACACAGATCCTTCAATAGTGCTATGACATATTCTAGGCGTGGATATATCAGCATTTATACTGTAACCCTGTAGAACCGAGGATGGATGTAGGACTGTGTTAAATCATAGAAATAACTAAAATGTCTGACTCTGGAATGCCATAAGATCAACCAGTAGAAGTCTCAAAAAGATTCTTAAAATCATACCTCAGTAATTTTCCAATAACATTTGTATGAATAAAGTAAAGTTTCCAAATAATGCTAACTTTTATGGGTTTTTTTTCTTCAAATTAACGTTTACTTATTAAAGTATGTAAATTTTTGACGTTAATGTTTAAAAATCTTATACTTATGCACGAATGTGTTTTCTGTATGGAAAGTGAATGACATTCCCGCTCAGCCTTTCACTGTGTGACATTAAATGGCTTGACATTCATGTTGCTAACTTAAACTTGCATATTACAACAAACTAAAATAAACTCAAAATATGTATCCTTCAGAGAAGAAAACCTGCAAATACAGTAACTATTTTAATGACATATTATTACCCGCATACATGTCCAATCAAGATGAAAATATTTCGTTGCGGTGATTTCCCTTCGTATGGTGATGGCAATGTATCCGACAATGTAACAAAACGATTTTATTTCGCTGTAAGAATTTCTATCATTTTAACATCCGGCTCTGATGTTGAAAAATTACACTCTAAGTCATCTTGGGATGCAAATGACGGTCGTAAAACAGACCGTGCAGCTATGCCATATTTGGGGGCGTTGTAATTGATACTAATGTATCTCTGCTATACTATGATGGCAACTGTACATAGTAAGATGACACTTTTTGAGAAAAATGTAAACTTATGACTTTGAGTCTTTTTCCATAAATCTATTGAGTTACCCCAAACACAGATTGAATTGTGTTCCTCTTCCTTATAGACTATAGCTAATAGACAATAAAGAACGGAAACATTTTTATCGTTGAAATGCTTTTCCATCTGCCATTTTGCGCGAAATAAACAACCGCTATTTGTAAACTAAGGTAAAAAAAGAACACGATGTGTATTTACGTTCTTAAAGTAAAACCACACAAATGGTTGGCGTACTATAGATGCTAGTAGCAATACTATTAGATTTATAAGCATGCAAACTATCATCATATTTTTTAGAAATTGGTGCTAAAGCCTTAACCGCTATTCATGAAAACACCATTTGTAATAGAAAAACAAAGAGTGATTTTGAAAATATTGCTATAACACTACGTAAATTAAAAACTGTCATAATTGGATTGTGATTATTTTATTTGTTCTTTGCGTTTGCATTTAGAAATGATAGGGGTAGTTTCATGTGTTTATACTATATTGTATTACCAGGACCTCAAACTCGCACTAGTTTTCTGACAACTGATAGAATATCATAGATTACACAGATGGAATTATTTATATTGAACGATAAGTTCTGATCAAACTGCTATAGTCGTGCAACCCACGCAATCAAAACAAACTTTCTAATACTCTAATGTTTTCACTTATGTCGTGTCAACCGTGGAATAAAATTAGAATCCAAAAATAGATTTTACAAATAATCATTTTATCAACGAATATATATTAAAAACATTAGTTTTTTTATATTTATGTTTAGAGAGTAAGAATTTCATACCAAACACAAAGTCCGGATCCCGTTACCTTACAGAGGTTATCTTGGATTGCCTTACTGTCGAATATTGTCCTATGGAACATTATTTTCGTTGATTACCTATGTTATTGTTGATTACCTACCTGCCAAGGTTTTCTTTCGGTGGATCGATATCCTGTTGAAGTTCCTCCTCGAGTTCGTTCTCGATCTTTTCCACGTATCCGTGGGTTTTGGCCAACACTAAAGTCTCTGCAACTAACGTCTGAAAGAATAGAACACAAAACGAAAGTCTAATACATGTTTATTACTGTTTAGATGTTGTTGATTGAAGTATTGTGGGAAAAAATCCACCCTATTGCCAATAGTGTCGCGCATCTGCAACATAACAGGTGATGATTAGATATTATAATTAATAATCCTCATAAAACTGTTACATGACAAATCGTAGAATCAGAATAGAAATATTCTAGATGAATTAATTTTGATGAAGTTCATTTTTTTCTCTGTGAAATAAGGGGATAAAAACAATTAGTATAATATTTTTCACTCTGATATAAGCAAATACAGACTAACAACATTAGATCGAAACAAGTATAAAAGAAATAAGTCCAACAACGTTGACAAATATTATCGGGAAAATACTTTTTAAGAGAGGTCAAATTGTTTTATAGTTTTAAGATTTCTTGAAACAGAATTGATCAGCTGTGATGCCATTGCTTGTCGATGAATTGTTTTAATGTCGTAATATAATTTCCCGTTATTACACTTATATAAAATAGCAAGATTGATTTACGCTTAAAACCTAACATATTGAAACAATTGATATATAAAACATGGTTTACTCTAAACCAACAATGTTTTTTTGGTGTTTTTATGTCTAATAACGATTTCATAACAGCTTAATTTCGCAATTTAATGTTTAATGTTCTATTGTATTTCGAGCTTTTACTATTTCGGGGTGATTAAATCTGGCTATACTGTTCATACCATATACTATTATATTCAGTGAAAGGAAAAACATTGTATTCAGGTAACACCGTTAATATTTTTGTAGTAAATACTAACCCCCATATGTAAAACAATAACAAAGACGTGTACATTATTTCACAAGTGTATTCATGGTATCGGGGTTGGCCGTAAAAATGCACGTTATATTTTGATTACGTGAATTTCCGCTACGGTATTTTGTGATAGAGAAATAAGTACCTACCCTTATTGCACTGTCCTTCCGTTTGCCGTACGGTCTCTGTCCAGGGATAGCCCTTTGGCTGTTCAAGTTTCCAAGCCCTGGAAGCATTTAATAGTTGCAGTGTCATCCACCCAACAAATTCCCGCCACATACATGTAGGTCACGAGTCGGTCGCCTAAACATAAATATAAATGGAACGTTAAACATAACAACATAAGATGAATGTTTGACATAACGCAACCAATTCACATCAGCACGGTCTACCATTAGGATACACTATAAAATGTATTAAAGAAACCAAATAAAAAATGTAATATAACATTTTCTGTTTTAGGTATATCATAAATTCGAGCGTTAAAAAATGTATAAGTATAATACTAAACGCTTGTGAAAAGCAATAACAATTGTCATATAAATGTAGATCAAAATACAAGTAAAACAACCGTCACTAAGAGACATCATATTTTAAAGATGAGATGCGGTGGTTCAGTATTGTCTCCAATGGCCAAGGGGATTGGACACATATGTTTACAACTTGTTTAAGTCATTTTCCTTTAATCCAATGGCAACCAATCTATCTGGATGGTACAAGATGCGATATACTGCACTGGATTTCTCCGGGCACTCCGGTTTCCTCCCACACTAAAATCCCTCGTGCACTTACATCCGGGCCATCGAGAGTGATTTGCACAAGTTGTATTACTTGTTCCGTAATCGATGTATAATAAATCAAGTTTAGATAAATGCCATAACATTTTAGTGCAAAATTGGTTTTAAATGAATTAGGACAAAGACATATCCACCCTTTTACAAGAGGTATTCCAGTAAATATTTTTTAAACATGTTTCCTAATTCAAAGAAGTGCCACTGCTTATCTCTTAATATGAATATTTTCGATTTTTATCGGTTTTAGTACTGTTGACATGGATATTTTCATTATTTTAATTTTTAATGTTACTTTTAATAGGTTTTATTTTTATCGTTTTTAGTACTGTTGACATGGATATTTTCGGGTTTTTTAAAATGTTTTTATCGTGTTCGTTTTTAATACTGTTTACATGAATATCTTCGGTTTTTGAAATGTTTCTTTTTATCGTTTTTAGTACTGCCGTCACAGATATTTCGGTTTTTTAAAAATGTTTTTATCGTTTATAGTACTGTTGATATGGATATTTTCGCCTGGAGATATTTTCGGTAGGTCAAATGTTACATTATTTGCAATACTGCAATCCGTTTTCACTCCACATCTTCCATGAAATTATTCCCATGTGAACATGCACACCTGTACATCATTCTAGCGTCGTTTCAGATATTTCATAAACGCAAAGTAAGCAAAATTTACAACACCACAAACAATTTCCATTTATAGATCACTTTATATCCATTAACACAGAATCGCAGTAATAAAATTCAACAATAGACTACATCCATACTTTTTGATTTATGTGTTTTCGGCAACCAATTTTAAATAAAATAACTCCACTAACGCTGTTTTACTACTAAGTAATTTAGAAATAATCTATCACATAATTAAAATGTTTCCTGCAGCAATATAGCACGACACATTTCTAAAATGATTACTAAAATGTAATGCACTATATATATATTTATATAAGTGAGTGGATCTCATTTATCATCGCCGTCTTATGATCACAGTATGACACCATTTGGCTTCCATTTTAACGACCCTCCTGCGATATGTAAGTTATCCAGGCGATTGTGACTGGCGCTAGTGTAGCAGTGTAATTGATATTCAATGCGCTACTTTGATTTTTGTCGCGTGTCTATGGCGTCTCACAACTGCAGATGTGGTATAACGGTAATGTGTGTCTCTATGAAGAGCTCAGGATTAGCTGTTTAATTGTTATTGAAATGAAAATTCCGACATGTTTGCGTGGTTAACCAGCTATATTTACAGCTCTCGTTTCCGCATCTGTTTTGTTTCAATTCCACGAAGCAGAGAGCCGGGTAAAAGAATTATGCCTTTTTTCACAGGATTATTTTCTTTCAGAGAAATGTAGGGCATTGCAAGTTGATTAGGTAACGGAACAGTGAAACTACTGAGACTATTTCATTATGGTACGTTTTAAGACGTCGTGCTTTCACGTTTAAGATAGTTCAAATCCAATGTTAAGGTAAGGAAATGAGGACAGGAACAGCAAATTTCATCCTTCCTATTCCTACATTTGGCATGTTGTTGTTACTTAAGGTAAGGTGAAGGTCGATGTAACACTGTTTTGTCCTTTCATCACTGGCATACCAAAGAGAAACACAACAGATGCTTGGGGTAGTCTTTGAAATTCTATGCGCTTTTCCCTCTTTTTCATTTTAAGACTCATCATTTTTAGCGATATTATAGTGTTATGAGCTCCATACAAATATAGAATCACGACACACCAATCCTTTCTATCTAAAAAAACAGTTAAAGGTTTTTTTTAGTTTTTTTCTTCTTCTTCTTTTTTGCTTGATTTCTGTTGTTTTTTACAAATTAAGAACCTAGTCAACTGTACCACCAAGCTATTTTTTTCTATCGAGTTCACATTTAGGACTGGTCATTGTCTACTAATTTCTATTAAATAATTATAACAAAGATCATTGTAAGGTTATATTCTTTATATAGTTTGTACGGTGACTCTACGGTGACAGTACTCTCGTGCCCTATACTTACTTTTTAGGGTTGCTTTCCATACCTTAAAAAGAAAGCTTGCATCATAATAGAAAAAATATTGATAAGGTTAGAATAGTAGTATAGATAAAGGATATTAGCTGTAAAACGGAAACTTTTTAAAAATTGAATAATTGAAGTTTTTTCTGTTTGTTTTTATTGTTATTTGTTTGTCAGTTTTGTTTGTTGTTTTTTTCTTTGTTTTTTGTTTTGTATTATTATTTTGACGCCACACGTATTTACTGACTGTAAGCATTAATAAAGTGATGGTGAAAGTCACCTGAATGAACTTACTACATATTTAGGGTAGCAGCTTATCAATTGCAACTCACATAGACGCATTTTTATCTAGTATACATATTTACCTTCCTGTAGATGGTAATCCAGAAATGAACTGGATATCATATATATTTACCTTCCCGTAGATGGTAATCTAGGAATGAACTGGATATCATAAAGTTATTGAGATTGTGTGTACAGTAACGAATTGACTGACAATCGGAAGGATCATCTATTGGTTCGGAAAATCATGTAGTTTTAAATCTCAAACCGGATGTAAAGTAAAATGTTGCTGAATGATCGATCAGTTTTATGTTTATCCTTCGTGTTTTCAATCATTTCCTCCCATAGCTTAGCGGGATGCTTTTCCTCGTTACATTAGCAGCCGCTAATGAATGTGTGAAGGCTTTAGAACTATGACCGAGATATCTCAATATATTCTACCAGTATGACATTTTTCTATGTATTGCTATTTCACAGATCGCCACACGCGATATATATCATCTGTACTCAATCACTGTTAGATTGAACCGTGGCTAGGCCTGGATTCGCCAGGGATTCGTCCCCAGATATCGATTTCATATTCTTCAACAACGAAATTGCAGCAAACAATGCAAAAACGTACGTTGTATATTGAACATCTATACCGTAACACATAGCAAAGCATTGTGTCTTTTCGAGACATTAATCAACAGCCCTTACAGAAGCCTTAGTCATAACAGCTAGGGCTGTATTGTCAAAGACATAACTCGTATGGGGTTAAGAATGTTGTTGAACACTGTGTTTTACTCAAACTTAGACTTAGCAGCAGAAAATTGGAAGCATGCACAACCAGGTGTGATATCAAGGAGACTCAATGTTGTTTATCACATTGCCACTGCACAGTACCTATATGTTGGTACTAAGCCAAATGTATGATAATTTCTAGTATTTATATTGACTGTTAGGCTCTGGCGTACTAATGCCTCATTCAGAGTTCAAAAGATCACGAAAATACTGGGTTTTACGTCTGTATGAGAATTCAATGAAGAATATAAAAATATTCTGAAAATTGATCAACATGACAATA
The DNA here is from genome assembly GCF_041381155.1 of Argopecten irradians. NCBI lineage: Eukaryota > Metazoa > Mollusca > Bivalvia > Pectinida > Pectinidae > Argopecten > Argopecten irradians. The sequence continues at coordinate 26,578,101 of NC_091141.1, forward strand.
TCTTTTTACAAAAATATTTGAAATGGGTTGAAATGTTGTACTTATCGTTGAATATCCCATTTTATCGATAGTACTATTTTATCTACTGTTATTGTTTAAGTTTGTTGTCCATGACAACATGACAACACACCGGAAATTGCTAGAACTCAAATCTCCCTAACCAAATCAATGACTGTTCCATCAAATGATATTTTTCACTATACAAACGTATACTCTTTATTTTCATACTTTATTTTTATCATTTTTTTCTTTTTATGACGGGAATGACTATATAAATGCAAATATATCTATGATGGTGAGCTAACGAGGACCATTGGCTATTCTAGAACACACAATGTACGTTACACACCAAGGCATGTCAAAATATGACAACCAATGCTTTAGAGGACACGTATAATTGCAGTGTCGGAGAGATTGAATGTAAACGGAGCAGATAAACAGAAAATTGAATAGATGTGTTAAAGTTTGTGTCCAGATTAATCTGATTGAAATACAGATCCTTATAACCACTCCGTTCTATAGAGGATCTGAGAAAATCCCATTAAGGGTCATGTTCGGATGACCTTTATACCACGTGTAATTTAGAACAAATGCATTTTCTGCATGTTGCTATATCAATTGACAACGCCATTTCGCTCCAACGTGTATATATACGATTAGCTTTGTTGTGCTCTTTGGGCGAGATAACTAACATAGAAGGAAATAATTCTGACATATTTTCAATCTATTTCGCAGCAGCGATTTGATTAGCCAATTCTAAAGGTCACCTGGACATGACCCCTAATGGGATTTTCTCAGATCCTCTTATCCAGCGTAGTGATAATAAGGATATATATTTGAATCAGATTGTGTCCAGATATTCATTTTTTCAAGCATGGTTACAACGTCGTAAAAATGCCGTATAAAAATACCTGAAGAGAGCAAGGAAAAACAAATTCATATTCACCTGAAAATGACAGGAAATTGAAGAAAAAATATGACCTTAATTCAGGTTTGATTTGTTCATGCCAGTTTAACCCGAAATGCACATTAAATTGACCACAATTTTTCATGTCAGTTTAATATGAAATGCTCATGAATTTGACCTGAATTCAGATACGATTTGTTCATGTGAGTTTAATAGCCGGAAATGTTCATGAAATTGATATAATTTTCTCATGTGCAGGTTTTCCCAGTTAACATAATATCAATGTCATTCTAGCTAAATTGGACCAGTTAACAATATCTGTATACGATAGCCTGTGTTTACGATACGGCTACGTCGTTATGCTGTTGTCTGGTGTGACATGTTCTAACACCAAATTCAAACTTTTTACTTTGATTAGTTTAATGTCCTATCAACAGCCAGGATCATTTAAGGACGTGCCAGGTTTATTGGTGGAGGAAAGCCTGAGGACCCAGAGAAAAACCACCGATCAGCGGTCAGTACCTGGCAACTGCCCCACATGGCATTCGAACTCGAGTCCTAGAGGTGGAGGGCTTGTGTATTATGTCGGGACATCTTAACCACTCGGCCACCGCGGCCCCACAAATTCAAACACGCATTCGGATTTTTTTTCTTGAATAATCTGCGACGTATCCTGTGGGCACGGAGAGGGATTTGGGAGTCCGTCTTTGAGAAAAAAGAAATTGAATCCTCAAAAAACCGTAACATTCACGAGATCATGTCTTAAATATATTCAGGGCTCCAGCTCAACAAATCGGCGATCACTCCTGCCTATGAGATTATGTATCGACTTATGTGTTGTTACGCTCAACCTGGTGATTCCGAAAGTAGATTGTGTAGTGTATATATCTAGAAGAACCATTAACTTATGTTATAGACGTAATAAACTTGCTACCTATTTTCTGCGATGGGTTGTTATCACGCGTTTTCAACAAGTATCTAAAACAAAACTTGTATCTCCACTTAATGTTGTTACTAGACAATACGGCTCTCCTACTAATGTATGATCAGCAATATAAAACTAAACAGCAAAGGCCAAAAACACATTTCAAAATAATTTCTCTAAATTGTGTTATATTCAAAGAACAAACTTCGAGTTCCAATGACGATTTGATAAGTGAATTTAAACATTTAAGATAAAAAATAACAGCAGCATGCTATCAGCACTGTATGTGATAAGACGGCTGTATCTCCATTTGTCCACTTTTTATAATCCGATTGATAGCAGAAAGTTGGGGCAGAGATTATAGTCTATTTCAGATTTGGCCGGTTCTATTATAATGTTACCGGGTGGGGTGTGCTATCCGGTGTTTCTGACGGTATACCTCAGTGAGAAAGCATTAAAATGGGTAATAGTTTCTATTGTTACCTGGCTCTATCTATATAACTATAGATATTATAATATTGTATACTATTGCTGAACGACATGAAACTACCATACCGCAGCCTCCCAGTATACAGTTGTTGGCTGGGGTTGAGGACAACAGATGATTCATTAGATCCGAAGACAAAGTGTGTGTGACGATCCAACAATCATCTCTTATACCCAAAAACCCAGTCGATAACTGTTTTGATATACCCCATTGACTCAAAACAATGAATTGACGTCACAAATTGTATGTGTGACGTCACTCCGGTCCAACAGCATTTTTTAAAACAGTTCTTTGGACCGCTCGACGGAACAGTTCATTTATTGGCATTTTTGTCAATAGAGTTAATATAGAAACTATCTTATAGGGGTATAAAAATTTCTATTGTTACCTGACTCTCATATAAATGTCATTTCGACTGGTGACCGGCGCGGATCGTTTGCGTGCGCTTGATTGTTGACGTCGTTAACAATGGCGCGCCTGACCTAAATAGCGGTATCATTTTGGCGAAAGAATACTCTGGCCTCGGGGAAACAGTTCATCGGGTTGGTCCCAACACCTCGGGAAAAGAGTTTTGACTGTTGCCTATAAAGGCATGAAACAACTGTATACTATTGCTGCAATACATAACACGACCAAACTGCAGCCTCCCAAAATATACAAACATCCACACATACCCATCGCATACCAGGGATACCGTACTAAATTACCCCGGCTGCTAATTAGACTAAATAAAACAACAAACAATAACATGTTATGCCTCATTGAATGTATCAAAACTAATATTGTAAGTGTAAAGCCAAAACACACTCTATTTAAGAGCATAAGTATCCATAAGTCTTTGTATTGTACAACTTTCTATTTTTCTTTGCTGAAGCCTTCATTACATGACAAATACATATGGTTTGGCGTGCATGCATGTACTTAAGGTAGCAGCAATTTCCGATAACACAAAGGCAAAGGAAGATAGAAGTCTTCTAATATGATATTCTGTCCTTTACAAAACAGCAGGGATTTAACCTGCATATCAGTTAGATATGAATTTCGTAGCTGCAGCGATATGCAGTGTAGAATAACAAATGGAAAATATTCACAAACATTGCTTAAATGGCAAAATGGCAGCGAACTAATATGTCTCCATTACCTTTGACATGTTTTAATTCATATATCTTATTATTCACGCAATGAACCTAAGAATTTGCTTTAAAGCTTAGATATTATTTCAAACAGCATTGAAACGATAATGTTAGAATACAGGGAAAGTATAACGAAATAAAATCGATCCTTATATTCATGTTAGTGTCGGTATGGTCACAATGTCTGCTGTACACATAAGTCTACTCTGATAGCAAGCCATGAGTCACCAGGACACACAAGATAAATCTAAATCAAGCTTCATGTTTGGGTCACTCGCCATACAGACAGAAAGCCTGTTGACTTTTCAGACATGCCAGAAAACCGTCAATGAATTGCTATTTTCACTAGTAAATAAGCTGTATGTTGCATACATTACTCTAACTCGGATTATTCGGCTTAATGTGAAGTTACATGTCTAGAGCCCAATGTTAAAAGTTATTCATTCGATCAGATGTCGATGTCACTAGTAATAAGCTCGTAACACACATGTACAGTGAAACACAAACTCCAAAAAGATATTTTAATTATTCTCAAACAATTTTCAGGATAAAAACATGTAACATACGACACAGGCTTCATTTTAATGCAATTTTTCATAAACTGGCATAAGGTCATGTAGGAATAGTCTTAGTTGAACCTGTTTATAAAACGAGGAATATATCTGTAAAAGTATCAATAAATGAGTTTGGAAAATGTGGAGGCGATTTAAGGGAAAAAATCCTAACCCACTGTTGCAACTTTTTTATTCAATAAAGCTAAAACCACTCCTGTGACAACCATTCTCAAAGATAATAATAGGATTATTTGCAGCCAAATGAAGGAATGTGATGTCTGATAATTATTTTATACATGTTGCTGATTGTATTGATGGTCATGTAGACACAAGGTGTCTGGGAAATCACAGCAGCCTTCACGCCCTCAAAGCAGATGTCCCACCTAAAAGTACTTCTACATTTCAGTAAGGCTCTTCAGAATGGATCCCTATGCACTGAAACTTGATTGTAAAGAATCTTGGTGTCGATGGTATTCCTTCTAAGATTCTCAATGCATAATCTCTTCCTCTAAGTGGTACTCTAGTTAATTTGATAAATCACTGACTTGTGCAACAATCCTTTCCACACAATTTAGGACACGTAGGCACAGGTCGTCTAAATCCTTTAAAGGGAAAATCCCCTAACAAGCAAAAAAACAGACCTATTAGTATCATCTACATCAAGATAATTATGCATCACATACTATACAATTTTCCCCATTAGGGGTTTATTCACTATCTGGCTGCTTTTAGGAATACATGCATGTATCAATCTACTCGATGACTAGCAAAGACCCTTGGTTGAAAAATGTGATTTTATTCCCGATGCTTTTGAATGTTTTGGCTACTTCTCAATGTCAAAAAGGCCTCATGAGAAGCAATCCCGGGTAAATGCAGCATACAAAACTGGGAACAGCTGGCGCGAGGAGTAACAAAAATATTAAGAAGTATGATTTTCTAAATATTTATGGATGCTATAAGTCATTATATTACTCACATAATCACATGCTGACGATATTGTGCTCTCAGATATAATTCACATTATCATTATCTTTTATGATATCCTTCAGGAAATAAGCGATATTTGTAATTGATTTAACAAAACTTGACAAAACCTGAATGTTTCAAAAGAGAAGCAAATCAAAGAAAGCATTTCCTCTTTTGGATATCACAAAACATTTTGGTCAAATGTTTAGATATAATGATTTTAATTTCAAATTCCTTTCAAATATTTTTATGTGAAAAAGCTTCCAAGCTAGAACAAAGAGTGTCATTTTTAATCTTTAATTCTTTCATTCAGCTTCATGGTATGAGGTGTTTGTAGCTTTATTTCAACCATAACTTTAGAAAAGATACGGGGCATTTGTTTTATTGAAAATGACTTTAACACAAGATCACATAACTAGTTATCAAGTACATTTTCATGACAAGCGAATTTTTATTTTATGGTAACACTTGAATGTCAGCACACTAAATCACAATAAAACATATTATTTTCCCAGTGGTGAACATCAACTGGAGCTACATAAGACAATAACAACCATGTATGGCTTGAAGTCAATTCAGCTATTCAACTCGTATTTGAACAGTCTACCAGTTTGAGGAAGATTCTCCAGAGCTGTCAGTCTGTTGTGCACAAGGAACTATGTTCTTGTGCCGTCTTGTGATCCTGTGTTTAACTTTATTTTATTACACTCCATTTTACTTGTTGCAATCCCGTTAGATTTATGTAATTATTTTAGTCAAATTATCTTCCATGTGTGCTTGATGTTATGATAGGCCACTCATGTGTAGGGACCGTGTATACCGAGTGGTTAAGATGTCCCGACATATACTGTATAGCCACAAGACTTACAACTCAGTATCGCTAATTCTAACGTCATATGGAGCAATTGCCATGTATTGATCGTTGTTCGGTGGTTTTCTATGGGTATTCCGGTTTTCTCCCGACATTTTAAAACTGGCAAGTCCTTAAATCATTATCACTTGGCAAACAAAGGTTAAAACAGATTAAAAAATTAAAACAAACCAAATCGAATATTACCAATGTTTAAATGTTGATTTTTTATCATATTTGTCGTAGAAATAGTCCTGATCTGTTCATGTTTGTCGTATTGTAAATTTGCATTGTAAAACAAAGTTTATAATATATTTTGTACAGTTGATGGACAACGGTTTTGTCCAGCTGGTACATGTGGTACATTTAGTTATTGTAGGTTTACAATGATTTATGTGTCTGATATTGGTCTGGTGTAGAACTCGGCCTTGTACGGGCCACAGAGGATCGAACGCTCAAGCACGATCAATATTTCCGAGACTTTATTAAGAAATAATTCGCTGTAACAGATAATAATTACTTCACACAGTGACTGCTAATTATAGAATATATTTCTTCTAAATAAGGAAAAAGCTGTAGCATTCGTTACGCACTGTATTGATTCTAGGTTAGGTGTGAATTTAAGGGTTAGTTTAACTCGCTCGTTGGATGGCCTACATACACTTAAGCACGCTATTAATTTTAGGTTAGAAGTGAATTAAAGAGTAATGTTAACTGAATTGATTACCAATTATGAATTCTAGGTTAGAAATAAATTATCGTTTCACTAGATTACAGCTGACTATTAATTCTGGGTTAGGAGCGAAATAAAGAGTAATTTTAACTGATTTGAAGGCCTACACTAAAACACACTATTGATTCTAGGTTAGGTGTGAAGTAAAAGATAAATGTAACTGGCTAGATAATTAAAGAGTGAGCATAACTGGCTAGAATGTCTACACTAAAACACACTATTGATTCTAGGTTAGGTGTGAAGTAAAAGATAAATGTAACTGGCTAGATAATTAAAGAGTGAGCATAACTGGCTAGAATGTCTACACTAAAACACACTATGAATTCTGGGTTAAGATTAAATTAAAGGGTAAGTTTAATTAAAGAGTGAGCTTGACTGGTTAGATCGTCTAGACTAAACCTCACTTATGATTCTAGTTTAGGTGTGAATTAAAGAGTGAGCTTGACTGGTTAGATCGTCTAGACTAAACCTCACTTATGATTCTAGTTTAGGTGTGAATTAAAGAGTGAGCTTGACTGGTTAGATCGTCTAGACTAAACCTCACTTATGATTCTAGTTTAGGTGTGAATTAAAGAGTGAGCTTGACTGGTTAGATCGTCTAGACTAAACCTCACTTATGATTCTAGTTTAGGTGTGAATTAAAGAGTGAGCTTGACTGGTTAGATCGTCTAGACTAAACCTCACTTATGATTCTAGTTTAGGTGTGAATTAAAGAGTGAGCTTGACTGGTTAGATCGTCTAGACTAAACCTCACTTATGATTCTAGTTTAGGTGTGAATTAAAGAGTGAGCTTGACTAGTTAGATCGTCTAGACTAAACCTCACTTATGATTCTAGTTTAGGTGTGAATTAAAGAGTGAGCTTGACTAGTTAGATTGTCTAGACTAAACCTCACTTATGATTCTAGTTTAGGTGTGAATTAAAGAGTGAGCTTGACTGGTTAGATTGTCTAGACTAAACCTCACTTATGATTCTAGTTTAGGTGTGAATTAAAGAGTGAGCTTGACTGGTTAGATCGTCTAGACTAAACCTCACTTATGATTCTAGTTTAGGTGTGAATTAAAGAGTGAGCTTGACTGGTTAGATCGTCTAGACTAAACCTCACTTATGATTCTAGTTTAGGTGTGAATTAAAGAGTGAGCTTGACTAGTTAGATGTCTACAGTAAAACACACTAATAATTCTAGTGAACGTTACAGTAAACTTAACTGGATATATGGCCTATAATAAAGCACACTTTTAATTTTAGTTTAGTTATGGATTAAAGATCAAGTTTAACTGGTTAGCTGACTTTTACTTCTAGGGTACTTGTTTTGTAATGGTTTTGTCAGTAATTTGTTTCCGTATAGTTTTTTTTTATTCGAAGAGGATTCAGTTACGCTTTATTTGTGGTCAAGTTCATTCTCGTGTACATGAAAACCTGCGAATAAAATGAATTGAATGTCAAGTAAAATTACCACTAATGCTTATTTTTGTTTAACATTAACAAATGCGCGAAAGTTTCATCCCACGAAACGAAACTACTATACAGTACAAATATATGAAGTACACCTGATCGTGTTGACTATTACCACCTAAAATACACTCTACTACAACTGACTACTTAGTTTATCTCTTTTAATTCATACTATATAAGTGTATACTGTCAAATGGTACACTTTACCATGTTAGTATATATGTACAATACACTTTCTAAGTGTTTTATATCTTTTGTTTAGCAATACATGTGTGATATACTAGTCTTCATTCTTAATAACTAAATATTAATAACTTAAATAACTTCTTAATAACTAAAGAGCAAGCTACGCCCCTGACAGAGCTAATGCTATTTGTTATTCAATATGAGACGTTACAAAGAAATTCTTGTATCTTGTATCTCAATACTCAACACTCAACATTTCCTAAGCCGTTAAAGGGTACACGGCCTCCACACTCAACCTTTCCTGTCTGTTTAGTTCAACATTCATTCAATTCAACCATTCCAAAAATACGCAGGGATCCATAAAATGCTATATAACATGTTTCTCACTTTTGTTCGCCTTATTCAATATTCATACGTTATTCGACATGTTTGCTGTTACGTTTACACAGCAAAATATAAATATAACTTTGTTGATACTTGTATTTTCGATGAAAGTCTAAACATTAAATATTTAAATATTAAGTATCTCCCGAAGGTGTAATGTGATTACCACGAATCCACTGACAGAACGGATTTAGACCTAGTATTTTATGTCTATGCCTGCCTTATAACGATGATATGACCGAGTATACTGATGTAAAGACCGTTAAGCCATTTTTGTCGCGGTTAACAATTTTCGAACTTATGATTTAAAACAAGAAAATTAATTTTTAATGCATCAACATTTCACAATATTAATTAAAGCATCAACATTTCACAATAAAGCTATAAGTGAATAAATGTCATTCGTCTATTTTGCCCCGACGTTTATTTTATGACATTAAAACGTGTTTCATATATACATTAAACTGTATAATTATACAGTAATTTTAATTAATCAAAACGACCTTCTTTTTTTAGGTTCAAATCAAATTTTATTTTAAAAAAATCATAATATTACATAACATCTAGAGTCCTCACACAGGAGCTGATTCATTCAACACCATTCATATATACTTTTTTCACTCAACCTTATCTACTTTATATACCATTTTAACCTTACTGTATTTTTTAAATATATATATCAGTTCTATATAATACCTGTATCCATCTATAGGTACATGGTACCTCTCAACTACAGGAGGATTCCTGACAAAATATATGGCTGATGAGATGTGCCTCACTTAACCTATCGCTTTCGTCCTACCATAGTGAGAGGTAGCTAGACTTCAAGAGAAAAATATATTTTCAAAATGACAGTAATTCTAACAAGTACTTCAAATCAAATTTCTTTCGTGGCTACTAAAATTTCACGATTTCCATTTCAAATCAGGTTCGCGGAGATCAACATTCTCGTATTAAAACATGGACTACAATTTTTATCAATATGAAAGAAGTATTCGGTGAAAGCAGCGTTCGCGGAATTACTTGGATTCGCGAAAGTAGATCGCACGCGAAGAAAGTTGGTTGACACTTGAATTTAAACGTATTTAAAAAGAAACAGGATTTAGCACAAGTTGTGACAATTTATAAGAGCCCTCTCCCACAGTACAGTACACGTCTATGAAATAATTGAAACAATACATATTAAACAAATGAATGGGATAGCAATACTTTTAATCGATCGTAATAAAACATTACCGCCTCGAATTGTGAAACGCCTGGTCCTCATGTTGATCCACATAACCATTCATTTAAATGCATATGAAGCTCGTATCGCAAGCAGATGATACTTTTGAGATATACAATGCACTTGTGTCGGATTAGAATTATTTAAATTAAATTATTTATGTTTATTTAAGTTATTTAAACTTCCGTTAGTAAGGTTACATAACAACGGAAATTAAAAACTGAAGGATAGGATGTCGTCAGCATACATTATAAGATTAAGAATGGCATATTCTTAGTCAAAGTCTATGTACCATTACAGTACCTAGGCTTAGAGTACAAGTCCTCAGAACGTTTGTTACAGTACGCCAGCTATACCTAACATATGGAACCAAGATGCCATAGATGACATGTGTTATTTCACTCACACCTCATTAGCGTTGCATAAGAACCACGTGCCGTTCACTGGAAACAAAAGCCCGGATTCACAGGTTGTGATGAAAGGTGTTCCTGGTGCTGTATATGGAGTACAGGAAATAAATTAACTCTACATAAATTTGAACATATTCTAGTGTTCATAGATCACTTTCAGACGTGTTAGGGATCTAGAGAGATATTCTGTTGAAGATGCTCCACCGCTGACAGATCATAAATTATACTCATAATTTGAACAGTAATTGGTGTTTAATTCGTATATATATATATCTAATTTAACACAAAAAATGATATAAAATAATTTATTTTGCTTTCAGCGCATGCGCAATCAGTAATTCATTCCATATAGGATATAGTGCCACTGACTTTTCGGGATGCAATTAATTATTATTAATGATTTTATCTTGAAATATAATTAGAAGCGCAGCCTTGTTTTTGGTAACGGTGTAAAAAAGTAACTTTTGTAACTGAAGAAAAATACTAAATCGTCTGCCGCTGTTTTTGATAGTGAAACAATACCATTGGTCAGCGGTGGAGCATCATTAAATTCATAGCTCATGTGTTATTACCTATATTTGCACAGAGAAAGACGAATCTCGTCGTGACAAATATTTATCGCATCCATTTTACTTGATAAAATAGTAAACATTGTACTATGTCTACACAGCAAACCATTGGCTACCTTCGGTTTTAAGATCGATTATTTGCTTTTTTTAATGTCTTTCATATAGGACAACAACGTGTCGTCATTAAGACGAAAGCACCCTCGTTTGATCAACACACAATCGCCACAATTCTTGTTTTACTAAATCACGGTTGTAGCACCATTAATATGCATGCGTTCTAGCATCACTTTTATGAGCTGGCTAACACGTTCTCCACAGTCATTAATAAGTGTAGCTGTACTCAATTGTTGTTGGCTGCTTGGTTTGATTAGATTAACGTCCTATTAACAGTCAAGGTCATTCAAGGTCAGACTTCCGTGTGTGTGTGTGTTTTGGGAGACTGCAGTTGTTCTTGTCGTGTTTTTTTTGTAAAAGTAGAACTCTTGTCTTACTGACAACAGACAAAACAATCGTCACAAGGAACAAGCAATACCACTGTTTTAGACTATGTGTGTTGCGGTCAGGGTGTAATACCCAGAACCTTCCACACAGGAGCGAGCGCTCAATTCAAGGCCAAAAATGAGGCGGTGTCACGAGAGACGTTAGGAATAAGAGAATATAACAAATTTAGTCGCCTATCACGTTCATACAATAGTGTAGCGGGTACCATTGCATCGCCCTATATGCAGGGCTATTAGTCTCAATTCAATAAAGCAAAAAGGAAATCATACCTAGCATACCTGCCACTTAATCAACATAATGAATGTTTCGTAGTTATTTGAATCTAACCATTTCTAGTAATTTGGTTCTGTTATTTGTTTACGCCCTTTTAACATGCAGTAAGATACACTTTATGGACTTGTTTTGGTTGAGGTGGAGGAAAAACTAACCCGGGGTATCCACGTAAAAATCACCGACCTACGGCCAGTACCTAGTAACTGTCCCACTCTGGCACCGAATTCGCAATCAAGAGAGATGTACGGTAACAGCCACTTATACTTAACCATCAAGTTTTTCGTAGTAATCGCAAGACGAAGATGTATTTGTAATTAAAACACTAATGGAATTCCCAACATTTTACAAGACCTGTTAACTATTTCTTTGTATTTCAAATAGTGTTTAACAATTACGAAAATAAGCTTAGACGGAACCCATACACATAATGTGTAAGCTGTTCCGTAAAGAGCATGTGTTTTTACTCATACACCAATAAGAAATCTGAAAGATGAAACTTTCAATCGACACTTGTCAGAAAATATAGACCTGGGTTTCTTATCGGAAACTCACAACGCGCATAGTTAATTACAGCTACGCACTAGATGTTTTTTTCTGAGGTGTCTGTCAAGTCTGTAAACAAACATGACTGAGCATGCGCGTTGTTCGATTGGATTATCTCGAGATAGGTTAAGTCAGATAAGACTGAAAGTGAAACTGCATTTTTAAATAAAATAAAGCAAAACCTATTGCTTTCAGAGTAGCTAGTAATAACATAATGAAATAAACATAAATGCAGTGAAAGATATTGATAAGAAATATAATATTAAACTTCGTATCGAACCTTTGAGGATTCGCTCCTTCAACAACCGTTTTTTTGTCAGAGAAGAATTTGATTAACTAAGAGGATTGAAAAGAAACACGGTTCGAATCACTGACGGAGTTTGCCCATGCATTACAGGCGTATCGACCATAAAAAACTCACATTTCAGAAATGGGTTAAAAGTCTCTGTGCGAATAGAAAGCATGATTATACAGGCATGGCAATGATATTGAAGCGATATCCTAGTTTCTTGAACAGACATATCTAAAGAAAGAAAGTACACATTAGGTGACAGGAGAACTTCAGATGACGCCAAGGGATCATGAATCAGATTTATACCATCCACCGGCAAATCATACTTGGCTTAGATTGAAGAAGCCAACATTTGTGACAGTTACTTCACGAAAGTAGCATAAAGTACCATATTTAGTTTATTTAGGCTTAATTCAGATAGATGATAATAATCTGTTCAATTTTACATAATATATATAATTTAATTCAATCCTGTGACATTTTAAGTTTCTTTTGGTAATCTTTTCTTCCGATTCGACGTTACAGACGGTGATGGCACTTTCACGTTATGAGATAATAACACATCAACTATATCCAATGAAAAAGCTCGTTACAAGCAAAAGTTTGATCATTATAACATAAGGTATAATATATACAACACAACTTACTATGTATAACAGGTTTTTTATTTGATAAACATTTTCTGCTCATGTTTTTCCGATGAACGTACATCAACCAAGGGTTTGCTTTTGGATATTACATGTATCTTAACCCAACAATGACATTTGGATTTTGACATGTCAAAACTAACAAAGTTTGTGATAACCAACACAGATAAGGCCATTATGTTAGTTTACACAAATATAATTTTAATATCTACATTCTGTATATGTGTGTATCTATCCAAACATACATATTTCATACACAAATACGGTAGTTTCGCATTTACAAGTATTCGAATCAAGCACACATATACAGCACCACCGTTTCGTTAATTACTTTCTACATTTTTTTTCGCCCAATCATCTTTACCAGGAATACGTAAGTTACATGTCTCATTAATTACAGATAATGATACTAAGTTGAAAAATCCGCTTTTATTATCTCCTTTGATTTAGTAATTATGTTTTCCATAGCTACGTCTCGTGGAATGTACATGACGATTCGCGATTGTTTGTCTATAGAGTGCAGATCCCCGTGACTGTACCGAGATTTTCCTTGCCTTATTCTATATACGGTTCATACACGACAGCATGTCATTTATCTAGGGAAATCCTACAGGGTTCATAATATAAGATTTAGCCGATTACTGATGAAGCCAACACGCTGACATGGAGTGCATTTAATTCAATGTATACAGTTGATTGGCTGGCATCGATTATTGTTTTTGAATTTTAAAAAATAAGAAACGTCATTTAAAAAGATATTGTAAGACTTTAAGTTTCATAAGATTGGTTGGTTGGTTGGTGGGTTGGTTGGTGGGTTGGTAGGTGGGTTGGTTGGTTGGTGGATGGGTTGGTTGGTTGGTTGGTGGGTGAGTGGGTTTAACGTTATATTAAAGACTAAGATATTTAAGGTCGGCCTCCCGTGTATGCGAAGTATTACGTGTGTGAATATCTGAATGTTTAGAGACTGATATATCCGTGTGTTATTATAATAGCGGAATTCTTGTCCTCTTTACTGATCAAGACACATCCAATCTGGTCATATTATCATGACAATGATAAACCATTCTCGTCTCACTCCCTTTTTATAGAACGTTAGGCAAAAGAAGAAATTACTACTTCTATAGATCATGATTTGTCTCGGCCAGGGAACCGAAGCTAAAATCTTCCTCGCGTGGGTGATCGTTAAACTCAAAGATAAAATGAGGCAGTGAAAATGGAAATGTTAGGAAGAAAACATTTAGTTAAGAAGAAGAGAAAAATATTCCAAATCAAGTGGCCCTTTTCTGATCATGCAATGGAAGTAACAAAACAAGATCGACAGAGCTAATGAAATCATAAATACATCACTATATTATCAGTTCTGAAAAAGAATCTGACTTTCTTATTCATGAATTCATTTCTGTTTGATTTAAATCAACAATACAATGTATTGGTAGTTTCAACTATATCACATTATGAAAGTCAGTGACTTTTTCATACTGCATTCAGGTGACAAAAACAATGTCAGTTTTAACCTGTTTTCCCTTGTCAAAGCCAATGTTTATTTTATACTGCATTCAGGTTTCAAAACCAATGTTGATTTTAAACTGTTTCCCTGTCAAAGCTAATGTTCATTTCATACTGCATTCAGGTATCAAAACCAATATTAATTTCAACATGTTTTCCCTGTATTTCAGTATCAAAACAAATATAACTGTCTACCTGTATTCATGTAGCATGATACATATCTTCGAGTCATCTTAAAGAGACAATTCACGCAGGCAAATTCTTTTACATAACCAAGAAGCAAAATATAGCATAAATGTATTGTTCTACATTTCTTATGAAACATATAACGTAAAACATTGACAAATTCATTGTTAAGTATTTTAATTAATATCGTTGAAATATCAAATCGTTGATCAATACGATTAAGCAGGTACAATATTGACTCTGTACCCATACCCGAGCCAAAGTCACGCACGTTAAACAAATGAACTACATAACCACTGAGAAGGTGATAAAATGATTTTAGGCAAGACAATTCACCTAATAAGGTAAACACACTACTGTCAGAGCGATTTGAGCAGTTCTAGCCAAAAGTTGCATTACTTTACGAGCAAGGAACAGGGTTCGGCATACAAGAAGTTCAACCACAGTGTGTAATGGCGGACAGCGAGCGAGTTTGCACATTTCACACGCATTTCATCACCATGGGCTTTTCAGGCATATCACAGTAAAACCGGCTGATCTAATTTCCATTAGAACTGGTTTTATCTGATATATATACAAATTTTAATGTTCTCTTAGACCGAATTGTCCCTTTAAGGATATTTTTACTGTCTTAACCAATGTTAATTTCGGGATATTTTCAAGTGACTTATCCAATGTTAATTTCGACTGGCTTAATCGATGTTAGTTTCAGAATGTTTGTATTGCTCTAACCTATGTTGATTTCAAGATATTTTCGAGTGCTCTAACCAATCTTATTTTAAGGATATTTTTGAGTGCCCTATCAGATGTTATCTTTATATAGCTTTAGGTGTGAAGATGATGACAATTATGTGGAATTTGTAGTTTCCAAAGAGACGTAAACGGGCTTCAAACAGTGAAGTCTGATTATTATTATTTTTTGTTTTTGTTAGTTTTCTGGTGTTATCTGTATGTTATCTGTAAACATAAAAAAGTAAGAATATATCAAAATAAACGTTAAAACCTTTTTGTGCGTGATCAAGTTAACGCCCCTTACTTACAGCGGTATCATTACGGCCTAACCTGTTCTGATAATCAATCAAAACGCAGACTCTAATTATTCGCTCTGTGGCTAGAGCGTTTTACCAGCTTGTTGGCGCTCTAAGTGATGCGAAATCAAGACTGTGACCACACGCCTGAGACATGCTGACTTTTACTTAAATCTCGCAACAGCAGTTGTCTAAAATATGTTACCAACATATAGCAATTCCTTACACATTTTTCATTTCCGTTCCAATAAATCTGCAATTGGTGTTGCTGCTTTATATAGGTGAATGTTTCAGACTGTCGTTGGCGGATCAAAGGTCAAAATACATCAATAACGGATTTTTTTACTCAGAATCTCGATCTAACATTACTTGAATTTTTTAAAATAAGAACTGATTTATATATTCTACAATACTATTCTGTATGCTAAACAAATGAACTACATAACCACGGAGAAGGTGATAAAATGATTTTAGGCAAGACAATTCACCTAATAAGGTAAACACACTACTGTCAGAGCGATTTGAGCAGTTCTAGCTAAAAGTTGCATTACTTTAAGAGCAAGGAACAGGGTTCGGCATACAAGAAGTTCAACCACTCAGTGTGTAATGGCGGACAGCGAGCGAGTTTGCACATTTCACACGCATTTCATCACCATGGGCTTTTCAGGCATATCACAGTAAAACCGACTGATCTAATTTCCATTAGAACTGGTTTTATCTGATATATATACAAATTTTAATGTTCTCTTAGACCGAATTGTCCCTTTAAGGATATTTTTACTGTCTTAACCAATGTTAATTTCGGGATATTTTCAAGTGACTTATCCAATGTTAATTTCGACTGGCTTAATCGATGTTAGTTTCAGGATGTTTGTATTGCTCTAACCTATGTTGATTTCAAGATATTTTCGAGTGCTCTAACCAATCTTATTTTAAGGATATTTTTGAGTGCCCTATCAGATGTTATCTTTATATAGCTCTAGGTGTGAAGATGATGACAATTATGTGGAATTTGTAGTTTCCAAAGAGACGTAAACGGGCTTCAAACAGTGAAGTCTGATTATTATTATTTTTTGTTTTGGTTAGTTTTCTGGTGTTATCTGTATGTTATCTGTAAACATAAGAAGTATGAATATATCAAAATAAACGTTAAAACCTTTTTGTGCGTGATAAAGTTAACGCCCCTTACTTACAGCGGTATCATTACGGCCTAACCTGTTCTGATAATCAATCAAAACGCAGACTCTAATTATTCGCTCTGTGGCTAGAGCGTTTTACCAGCTTGTTGGCGCTCTAAGTGATGCGAAATCAAGACTGTGACCACACGCCTGAGACATGCTGACTTTTACTTAAATCTCGCAACAGCAGTTGTCTAAAATATGTTACCAACATATAGCAATTCCTTACACATTTTTCATTTCCGTTCCAATAAATCTGCAATTGGTGTTGCTGCTTTATATAGGTGAATGTTTCAGACTGTCGTTGGCGGATCAAAAGGTCAAAATACATCAATAACGGATTTTTTACTCGGAATCTCGATCTAACATTACTTGAATTATTCTACAATACTATTCTGTATGTATCACACCATTTTATAGTTTCCCATTAGTTATACCGTATGGAACCCTAAAGTATGACAGATTACCTGCACCAACCACTTCAACTGCAAGTGTTTCTGAAACTACTTTTTGTTTACTCTTCTTCTGCTGTGAGGGGCAGAACGCGAATTAGACGATGCGGAATTGTTGGCTGAATTCCGTCTTCATTACCCTGTACACTCCTTGTGTTGTTCATCATAACGATGAACACTCCGTGTACAGTTCATCATAACGATGTACACTCCTTGTGAAGTTCATCATAACGATGTACACTCCGTGTACAGTTCATCATAACGATGTACACTCCTTGTGAAGTTCATCATAACGATGTACACTCCGTGTACAGTTCATCATAACGATGTACACTCCGTGTACAGTTCATCATAACGATGTACACTCCGTGTACAGTTCATCAAAACGATGTACACTCCTTGTGAAGTTCATCATAACGATGTACACTCCTTGTACAGTTCATCCTAACGATGTACACTCCTTGTACAGTTCATCATAACGATGTACACTCCGTGTACAGTTCATCATAACGATGTACACTCCGTGTACAGTTCATCATAACGATGTACACTCCTTGTACAGTTCATCATAACGATGTACACTCCGTGTACAGTTCATCATAACGATGTACACTCCGTGTCCAGTTCATCAAAACGATGTACACTCCTTGTTATATTCATCATAACGATGTACACTCCGTGTACAGTTCATCAAAACGATGTACACTCCTTGTTAAATTCATCATAACGATGTACACTCCGTGTACAGTTCATCCTAACGATGTACACTCCGTGTACAGTTCATCATAACGATGTACACTCCTTGTACATTATAACGGATAAACCAGTTCAGTTCATCCTAACGATGTACACTCCTTGTGAAGTTCATCATAACGATGTACACTCCGTGTACAGTTCATCCTAACGATGTACACTCCGTGTACAGTTCATCATAACGATGTACACTCCTTGTGAAGTTCATCATAACGATGTACACTCCGTGTACAGTTCATCATAACGATGTACACTCCGTGTACAGTTCATCATAACGATGTACACTCCGTGTACAGTTCATCATAACGATGTACACTCCGTGTACAGTTCATCATAACGATGTACACTCCATGTACAGTTCATCATAACGATGTACACTCCGTGAAAAGTTCATCATAACGATGTACACTCCGTGTACAGTTCATAATTACGATGTACATTCCGTTTACAGTTCATCATAAAGATGTACACTCCGTGAAAAGTTCATCATAACGATGTACACTCCGTGTACAGTTCATAATTACGATGTACATTCCGTTTACAGTTCATCATAAAGATGTACACTCCTTGTACATTATAACGGATTCCAGTTCATCTTAACGATGTACACTCCTTGTACAGTTCATCATAACGATGTACACTCCGTTCACAGTTCATCATAACGATGTACACTCCATGTTCAGTTCATCATTACGATGTACACTCCGTGTACAGTTCATCATAGCGATGTACATTCCGTGTACAGTTCATCATAACGATGTACACTCCTTGTACAGTTCATCATAACGATGTACACTCCGTGTACAGTTCATCATGACGATGTATACTCCGTGTACAGTTCATCATGACGATGTACACTCCGTGTACAGTTCATCATAGCGATGTACATTCCGTGTACAGTTCATCATAACGATGTACACTCCGTGTACAGTTTATCATAACGATGTACACTTCTTGTACAGTTCATCATGACGATGTACACTCCATGTACAGTTCATCATTACGATGTACACTCCGTGTACAGTTCATCATAGCGATGTACATTCCGTGTACAGTTCATCATAACGATGTACACTCCTTGTACAGTTTATCATAACGATGTACACTCCGTGTACAGTTCATCATGACGATGTATACTCCGTGTACAGTTCATCATGACAGATGTACACTCCGTGTACAGTTCATCATAACGATGTACACTCCGTGTACAGTTCATCATAACGATGTACACCTTTTGTACAGTTCATCATAACGATGTACACTCCATGTACAGTTCATCATCATAACGATGTACACTCCGTGAAAAGTTCATCATAACGATGTACACTCCGTGTACAGTTCATAATTACGATGTACACTCCGTTTACAGTTCATCATAAAGATGTACACTCCTTGTACATCATACGATAACATGTTCATCATAACGATGTACACTCCTGTACAGTTCATCATAACGATGTACACTCCGTGTACAGTTCATCATAACGATGTACACTCCGTGTACAGTTCATCATAACGATGTACACTCCGTGTACAGTTCATCATAACGATGTACACTCCGTGTACAGTTCATCATAACGATGTACACTCCGTGTACAGTTCATCATAACGATGTACACTCCGTGTACAGTTCATCATAACGATGTACACTCCTTGTACAGTTCATCATAACGATGTACACTCCTTGTACAGTTCATCATAACGATGTACACTCCGTGTACAGTTCATCATAACGATGTACACTCCGTGTACAGTTCATCATAACGATGTACACTCCGTGTACAGTTCATCATAACGATGTACACTCCGTGTACAGTTCATCATAACGATGTACACTCCTTGTACAGTTCATCATAACGATGTACACTCCGTGTACAGTTCATCATAACGATGTACACTCCTTGTGAAGGTCATCATAACGATGTACACTCCTTGTGAAGTTCATCATAACGATGTACACTCCTTGTGAAGTTCATCATAACGATGTACACTCCGTGTACAGTTCATCATAACGATGTACACTCCGTGTACAGTTCATCATAACGATGTACACTAAGTGAAAAGTTCATCATAATGATGTACACTCCGTGTACAGTTCATCCTAACGATGTACACTCCGTGAAAAGTTCATCATAGCGATGTACATTCCGTGTACAGTTCCTCATAACGATGTACACTCCGTGTACAGTTCATCATAACGTTGTACACTCCTTGTGAAGTTCATCATAACGATGTACACTCCTTGTACAGTTCTTTATGACGATGTACACTCCTTGTGAAGTTCATCATAACGATGTACACTCCTTGTGGAGTTCATCATAACGATGTACACTCCGTGAAAAGTTCATCATAGCGATGTACACTCCTTGTGAAGTTCATCATAACTATTTTATTTCGGGTTTTGTCGAACTACTTATTCAAGGCGACTATATATCGCGTTCTATCGAACAACTTATTTACGGCCATTTTATTTCGCGTTCTGTCGACTTATTTATTAACAGCGATTTGATTTTACGTTCCGTCAAACTACTTTTTTACGACGACTTTTTTTGCGTTCTGTCGAACTATTTATTCACGGGGACTTAATTTTGCCTTCTGTACAACAACTACTTTTAATTTCGCAGTTTACTCTTATGTTTCTACTATATTTGTAGCAGAAACAATCTCGCGGCATATTATTTTCGCGATTTCCTATTGCCAGCAAAATAAGCGAAAATGAATCGTGAATCATAATGAGGTAAAAGCGGCATAAAGCTAGTATATAAATAATCCGAAATGAAAGGCCAAAATAAATTCAGAGTAAAAGTAAAATCCAAATAATTTCTATGGAATATATATTCATCCACTATAGGGCCTTCTTCGGTCCAAAATAACACTTACACAACGTGTTCGTCTACATGTTTGTTTAAACAAATCGTACGTGAAAATATTATGTTTTACAGTAATATACTAGTTTAACGATAATAGTATTATCATAAAACTAACTATGTTATTATAATTATACTCTTTATTAGTATAATTATAGTCTTTATACAATTGTAAAGTTGCCAATATATTGGCAGACGACATGGCCGACTGACTAGACAATTGGTCTACAGACAGATAGATTACTACCTAACACTGTGTGATGTCCGTCTTAAACTATCTGATGCTTACGAGTAACCGTTCTATTGAATGCAACGATAGATATCAATGTGGGAAAGACACGTGATCAATTGGTAAGCCACGTGAGTAATTTGTACCGTACAAAGCAAATTGGATGACGGACAGGCTCACTTTAGGTAGGAAAATGTGCAGTAAGTAATGTTTAACTCAACAAATAGATTTGTGGTTTGGGTACCCTACCAACAGTAGCCTACATATTGCATAAAACGATTTTCCTTCTAAATACAATTATCGTGCAGTTATTCGGCTGCAGAAACAATCGGTTTTTCCACTCCGGATATAATACTTAACACGAGTAAGTATGTTTACTAGAGCCAGATTTTGAATATTGGGTATATTGGTAAAGCAACTCCCGATTTTTCTTAGTGAACCCTTCTATTGACAAAATATCAAGTAATATTATCATTAACATGGATTTCAATCATTTCTAAAGCCAATCAATACCATGTTATCTTATTCTGTGTGATTTTGTTGAGATAAAAAATAAAATGTGAGGAAAATTGGTCAAAATTATGAAACCTTTGTTTAATAATCAAAATATTCATGCAATGCTTCCCTATTTCAGATTCTTGGTCTGACAGATTCTTGTCACATTATGTCGTCTGCAAACTCGCAAAAACACTCGGCTTTGTTGAAGTCGGGTTGGACTGACACGTAGAGGAGATGAATGTTTTATAGGATAATTGTGAGTTCTATGACTAATCGTCTTGGTAGCATAAGCTGCCTTGTCGTTGTTTGTCGCCTAGGAACTTAACAATCATGTCGCTTACATCATTATTAATAAATCAATGGAATTATGCTCGTGTTGCTGTGAATAATCAGATATTGTATGATGTCGTTGTAACACCTTTTTTCGATTGATTTTATTGGACAGCCCCGGATGTGATAAATGTAACATAGGATATTAATCCCATTTAACATATCTTTGGACAATTTTTATAAAGCAGTGAGGTATCTTTCTTTTCGCATTTAAAATACTAGATGTTCATAATCATCGGCAGCTATATTGCTGTTTGTGGATCGTGTTTAGGCTGCCACACAAGATTAAAACGTTAGTTGCAAACCTGACACATACGGTCTGCAGGTGTAATTCCAATGTATATACGAATGAATTGTAGGAGAATTGTCTCTCAAACGAATACACAATATCGA
Organism: Argopecten irradians; assembly: GCF_041381155.1. Classification (NCBI taxonomy): domain Eukaryota; kingdom Metazoa; phylum Mollusca; class Bivalvia; order Pectinida; family Pectinidae; genus Argopecten; species Argopecten irradians. The sequence goes on from NC_091141.1 coordinate 26,600,560, forward strand.
TATTTTCAAATACTAGTCCGTTGATTTCGCATTGTCTGTGGACGTTAGCAATATATTTTAAAAGTTTTTCGGTTTTAATTTAACACATTGAGCACAGTGAATATATTGATTTTGAGTGTTTACCGCTGTAACCAGACACCAATTGAGGTCTTGCTTTTGTTCATGAAATTGACATCCATGGCTTGGCATTTCCTATAGACATTTCCAGGGTCAATCAGGACGAGACATGAGGGTACGGATACTATAGGTTGGACAGCAATGCAGCTGGTTAGATTATGATTTAAAACAGTCATCGATGTCGATGTATTTGGCAACTTGACCATTTGGTGGCTGATGATACCACGTCACTTTGTAACGCGTCATGCAACCGGCAGACGTGAGGTCCTGTGGCAATCGGTCTAGATCTATTATAACTACATCTTCGCCAGCTAAGAGTTAGGATCCACCAACTTTTACTCTTGAAGAGGCGTAGGCGGGTATTTGGTTAATGAAGATGTTATCTTATTAACATTTGTCAAACCCTCTCCCTCCACTTTTGTCAAACACAGCAGTCATGTACATGTATGTGTTAGACACTCTTACTTTTGTATCGGATCAGACATTGTTCTGTAAATGGTTTGATCAATTCAGAAATGAATTTTGGATCTCAAAAATCAATGCTTTAGGGACATCATATCCAGCGTGAAATATCATAGATAAAGCATATCGCTTAACTTTAACTTGGGAAATTAGAGAACAGAAAATTTTATAACTCGTAATATTTTAGATATTAAACAGGAAATCCTTGCTGTAAATGAGAAAATTTTAGTTACAAGTTTTTATCATTTTTTTCTGTGACTCATTTGATTAAGGTAACGGAAAACCTCTCTCAAGACTCTAAAGGATCACGGATAAAGAATAAATTCTAAGGGTCACCTTGAAAAAACCATGCTATCAATCAGGAAGTTGTTATTCCTTGTTGTTACTCTGGGAGATCTGAAATCAACTTATTAACAATTGTATCGCATGCATCACAATTAGAGAACAAAAATCGTGTTGTTAATCAGGAAACTCGGAAACCTGGAATTTTGAATTCATAAATCCCTATTGTTACTTGAGTGAAAAGGGGGAAGTGATGGAACACTTCAGGATTTCTAGGATTGTAGGACTGACAACAACATTAAGGATTTCTCGTACATAAGAAATAATGTCAAAAAAGGGGTTATTCTTTTATGCTTCAGTAAGATTGAGATGAATGGTTTTAATGTTATTGTAGTTAAAGTGGTGAAAGATTTGACTTTCTAATATATCTGCTTTACCCCTGTATTGCTCAACAAAACAATGACATATAGATATGTGTTCTTAATTATCATATTGACTTTGCTTAGGATGGTTGATTTATGTAGGACACGAGACGATTTCTATTCCTAATACATTACAAGTGTTTAAATGAAACCCGTTTGAAGGCTACCAAGGTTAACGTTTGAATCATCTTCAAGGATATAAACAAATGTTCCCAAACAGAAACTTGATTTTTTCCTCAATCACTTAAATAAAATTTAAATTAAATTTAATTGCATATTTAAGTTTAAATTTAAATTAAGTTAGATATCAAATTAAGTTTAAATTAAATTAAATCTCAAATAAAATAGTACATATGCTCAATCATAACGCTAGAATCGTTACAATAAAAAAAAGATTTCGCAACACAAATCAATAAGCCATGATGTTTATTTGTGTTTCAAGCGATATTTCTAGCACACATATTGCATTTCAGTTATCACGTTTCTTCGTTAAAAACTATCGCGTTGAAACACATTTAGAAACTATCGATTTAGTCACGTAATGACATTATGTATCTAAATAATTCTTCACGTCAATGAAGTTTATTAGAAAACACATAAAAATCGTCAACTGAACTGCGAACAAGCTCAGAGAGGGAAAGATAACTCTCCGGCAGGGTTCTATTAATCATCATGACTATGATAAAAATTATGAAATATAATGATATATAAAGATATATAAAGATATAAGACTTTAACGTTATACTTGCATGTTGTTTTTTTTCATTCACTACGTAGATATCGATTATATTACTTACAGAACTGTACTATCGTATAACAGACTTGGTGTTACTACATATGTACGGAATTGTTATATTTCATCATAGTTGTTTATTTGTTTGATGAATTTAACGTCCTAGTAACAGCCAGGGTCATGTAAGGACGGTTTCCCATGTATACAGTTCTGTAGCGTGTATGTAGTGTATGGTATGTTTTTTTGGGAGACTGTGGTATGATCGTGTGGTATCTTCTTGTATAGTGGAGCTCATGACCTTTTTATAGTGCTATATCACTGAAGCATGCTGCTGACGGTACCAAGCAGCACACTCCATTCGGTCACATTATTCAGACAACTGGCGAACAAGTCGGAGCAGAAACTACCACTTTTGTAGACTTTGGTGTGTCTCAACCAGGGGATAGAACCCAGAGTCTTCCTCACAGTGGCAAGCGCTCAACAGAAAGTCAAATATGAAGTGATATCAAAGGAGACGTTAGGGAGAAGATAGTAAATTAGGAAATAAGGAAATAGAGGATCCTAGTTTTGGTCCCCTTTAACGATCCTGAAATAGGGGCAGCAGGTAAAAATAACGATGTTGAGTACGAGTGTGTAGTAATTAAAGTAACTAAAGCAATCTATTTACTACGAATTGAAGGGACAAGCCATTCTCGGTGTTGGTCCCGTAATTACTCTCCTTGTAGTTATCACCACCCCTAGACTAAATCAGAGCAGGATTTGAGGTTCTGTATGCGACGATAGATAAGACAGGTAGTGTGGTTATTTGATGCATATCAAAAGTATTGAATAATTTTAAACTATCTTCCTTTGAAATTTAGTGTCGCTCTCTGTAATCTTCAAAGAAAGTTTCTGTAGGCCTGTGATTGTTCAGTTGTTTTTTTCTCTCCTGGACCGCTTTTAGTTCCTGAATACTACAAGATAGTCTAGGGGATAGTATAACGATATTGATAGTAACCCCTGGAATATCGAGGATGAGGACAAAGAAAAAGCGACTAGTTCTGACACAGACTGCTCAAGTATTACCCGGTGTTTAACAAATCATTTTACAATTACTTCATAATTTCAAATAGGCAACGCAGCATATTGATTAAACATATGCAACATGATACCATGCTTAATTAGCTAGGATGATACGCCTAAAGATTGGTCCCAGGTTCAAGGAACCAACCAATACTTTAAGCCCTATTACCCGCCGGTCTGGCTCAAATGACAGTAGTCTGCCTCCTTGCAATAGTAGAGCTCTCGCTATTTTACATTGTTATTTTATTGAAGCCAAAGACACCAAAGACATAGAACAGCACACCCCACCCAGTCACATTATACATCACTTATTACAGCAGTGTACTTCAATTTCTTCTCCATTGAAGGATAGTTAACAATCACACAGTTCTGTTCTGTATAGTGTTATATCACTGAAGCCTACCACCAAAGATACCGAGCAGCACACCCTACCCAGTCACATTATACATCACTTATTACAGCAGTGTACTTCAATTCCTTCTCCATTGGAAGATAGTGAACAATCACACAGTTCCGTTCTGTATAGTGTTATATCACTGAAGTATACAACCAAAGATAAAGAACAGCACACCCTACCCATTCACATTATACATCACTTATTACAGAAGTCTATTTCAATTCCTTCTCCATTGGAGGATAGTGAACAATCACACAGTTCCGTTCTGTATAGTGTTATATCTCTGAAGCCTACCACCAAAGATATAGAACAGCACACCCTACCCAGTCACACTATTCCAACAACAACGAACACAAACCATAGTATCTGTAGGAAGTCTTACAAACACTCAAATAATTAGTGCACCGCATATGTAGCTACTTTAGTCCAAAGGAAAGTTTAAGGCGCGAAAGATTTATCTCCATTAAAACCAATGTTTCTGCTTCCTTCATCACCATCGAGATCTGCTGATTGTATAATGAGTATGCAAAATAATCAATCGTTATCCTTTACGATATTTGGAAGCCATGCTCGTGCAGCTAATTGGTTAACTCTATCGACCAGACCATATCTTCTGTCTTTAAAGAAATAACCTTAATTGGCCTACAGAAACGAAGACAGTCGTGCACGCATGTTTATAATCAACATGTTTATATTTGGCTTCATGTTTATCTACTGATTCCTGAAGTATGATAAAATTTAGGATTCATTGCGAAGACAATGTGGATTACAAGTCAAACCGAGCATGTGAATCGCTGTGGTGACATGCCCACCCTCGCGTGGCGCTATATATAGCATTTTGTCGCAGTCTCGTGGGCGTGAAATACGTATCCAAAGTAGGAGTGCATTAATATGGATCTAAAAGAAGCAAACAATTGATTGGAAAGTGGTTATAAAAAGTTCGATATAAAAATTAGTAACACATCATATCCAATATGACATTGTTTTTGTAGGTAGGTTTTAAACCATATTACGCGAATATATAGAGTTATAAACAAGTTATAGCGAAAGATGTAAGAGCTTAATTGTTTATGTGCATCATGAATAGGATATTCATGTGTGTCAGCTACCAAAAAGAGCTTGAGGATGATGTTTTTCTTCTGCTACTCAGGCTTCCCTCGATCTCATCACTCTGGTTCACATTAAGTTATCATGTTCGTGGGCGTGAAATACGTATCTAAAGTAGGAGTGCATTAATATGGATCTAAAAGAAGCAAACAATTGATTGGAAAGTGGTTATAAAAAGTTCGATATAAAAATTAGTAACACATCATATCCAGTATGACATTGTTTTTGTAGGTAGGTTTTAAACCATATTACGCGAATATATAGAGTTATAAACAAGTTATAGCGAAAGATGTAAGAGCTTAATTGTCTATGTGCATCATGAATAGGATATTCATGTGTGTCAGCTACCAAATAGAACTTGAGGATGATGTTTTTCTTCTGCTACTCAGGCTTCCCTCGATCTCATCACTCTGGTTCACATTAAGTTATCATGTTCGTTTATAGAACGAGACTGAAATAAACTAAACCCTTACACAGGCAGGTAATCATAGATCAACAAACATTTATCAATTTTGGATAGCAAAATAACGCTTGGGTCTAAATTATAAAAATCCTGGTTATTTATACACATAAAATCTCAAATTTGGATATAAATAATAAAATATCTGGTACATTTATAAACAGATATATGTCAAATTCTGATCTGTATAGTTAAATATCTGGTACATTTATAAACAGATATATGTCAAATTCTGATCTGTATAGTAAAATATCTGATACATTTATAAACACAGATATGCAAAATTTGAATCTAAATGATAATATATCTGATATCACAGACATGTCATATTTGGATATAGGCATATAAAACAGAAATATGTCAAATTCTGGTCTATATAGTAAAATATCTGCATTTACAAATATATTTCTTGTTATATCTAGCTAATAGGTACGTTTGTAAAATAAAGTGATTTGTAAAATTTGGATCTAAACAATCAATAACAAAGCCACATTATTTTGTTCATGACACATAACAAAAGAAACAAAAAACTGAAGATAATTAACAACGCATCATGGCACCATGCACAAAAACAGCGTATATAATTGTGTGTAGTTTTATAAGGAGATAAACAATCGATTTTGGTGCGCCTCATACAATGAGAAAACCATATGCAACGCCTCAGCTAGAAGTTTTATACTGAAACAGCCAGATGCAAAACAAAGGTTTAGTACCAATTTTGTTTATAAGGTTAGAAAAGTGTTTATCTGTTCAATTTAACTTAACAAAATCCAATTTAGTAAAAGGTTTGCAAATAACTCTTTCAACGCCTTAGGTCTTACTAAAACAGCACAAAGACTTTCATATCAGTCACTATATATATAGGATATAAACTATTTTGTGTTCCAAGAACATTTTTCTCGATGTGTTTGTCTACCGCTACACGTTATATTGCCATCCCGTGCCATGTTTGGAACTTAGATCGAGGAAATCGAGGAAATCCGGAGATAACGGAGAAAAACCATCGACTTTGCCAGTACCTAGCCGTGGAGTATATCTGTTGCCCAGTTAACAATATCAGTACAAACAAGCAGAATATAACATTCTTTCATACAGTGTGATCATATGAATTTTCAAATAGGTAAAACTTTATGCATATGTTTATTTCAATATTGAACTATATTGTACTAATAAGATGTGGATATATAGAGAGACATTCCAATGCCCGTGTCCGTTATATTTCACGTTAGTTTTAACCTCAGACGACACCATGGTATTGCATAGGATAAATCAGTACTGCATCCGTAGGTGTGACAGAAAAGGGGACATTCTTCAGTAATAACATCGACTTTTCTTGTTTAAACTTATCGTGAGCTGTTCATTCTAAAGTCCAAAAATTGAGATCGCTATTCAGTTAACGATATATATCCATTCAGCTAAAAAGACACACAACGCCAACGTTCATGGCCTACTCTTACAACGATGTGCACTACAATATCCACTAATCTTTAAAGATATATATTATCGAAGAATGAGGTATAATAAATACATATAAACCTGATAGAAAGCAAATCATTTTTTCACGAAAATCAAAATCCTTCTGGGGACAACGTATCTTCAATAAATTTTGTAATAGATAGCGAATGACATTCAGTCGGCAGATAGATATACATACATACTTACAATGACGTTATCTATTTATGACAATAGGATTTCCTCTGCACGATAAATCTGCTTGTAGTGTAGTCTGTCAATCTGTGGGCGACAGGTGACCGTAACTCTGTATCACATGTCAGCCACTCAAAAACCACTGTCTCAGTTCACATGAATGAAGGACAATATTTATTGGTAAACTATATAAAGCATCGATTCTTTGTGTTCAATTGTATTGTCCGTCACCTGTAACACCAGCTCTGTTTTGTAATTAGTTTTTTTTCTGATATTCATAATTGTAAGCAGCCATTAAAGAAATTAGTCCGTTTTTCGATTTTTATTAGCAGACTTTACTAATTGTTTTCACTCACCAGGGACATATTCCATCCACGATGATTCAGCGGTTACTAGTTCTGTCGTTATACCCATCGTCAGTGATAGCAACCCCTGACCCATACGGCATCAATATCGAGGACGCTGTATTTTTCTCTATCATTCCTGATGGTGTTGATATTTTCACGGTCAACAAAGGTCAAGGTCGATGAGCATATAACACTGTTACTTTTAAACTTTCAAAATCCAGTATATAAAGAGTTTGTCTTATTAAACAGAGGATTAAAAATTATGTTAGTAATTATTGATTGTCGATTGCGGCTGTCGCTTTGGCATTTCAAAGACCTTGTTTGTAAATTTGTGTTTTGAAAATGTCATGACCTTTACTTTTTGTATTTATTTCGTCTATAATTAAGCTGACAGCAGATTCACTGCTTATTTACTCATGTCACACCACGTTTCAGGCTCTCGTAGACGTTTTTATAACATCATATTCCGAATAGTCAACGTAATGGTACTAATCGTTACATTCTGTTTAAACTTCTAAGCATCATAGAAGTCATCAATATCTCAATTTCTTAGCTGCAAGAATCATTTCTATTATATCATTCCTATTCCATAAAGTTATTCTTGACAAATATCAAAGTTCCGTTTTATTACTAAGCTTTTTATATCATTCTTCGAAAACCCACTCTAATTCACAGCTCTAAAGTCTTTTTAGTAAAAGTTAATTATTACTACATTTTGCAAGCTCCAGTTCCGTTTTGTAAAAAAAAGGGGGCTTTATAATTTCGCTAAACTCTGAATGTGAAAAAATCACCATTCTTTTATCATCAAATCTCAATTATGTTTTTATGAAAAGACATTATCATTTCACCAACCTCCGTTTTCTTTTTCAAAATAAAAGTTGGATTCTGTTTTTATGAAAAGTCATCTTCATTTCACTAAGCTTCAGTTTCGTTTTACGAAAATTCTAATTATTTCATAAACAAATCAATTCTGTTTTTATAAAGAGCCATTATTATTTCTAAAACCCCGATTCCATTTCACGAATTTCAATATCAATTCTACGAAAGAACATTGTTTTTTACCATCTAATCTCTTATTTCGCTTTTTCGGATAAATTTTTAATTATTTTACTAATTTAGTTTCGATTTTGTTTTACGGAAAGCTATTATAATCAAACAACGGTATGTATGCTACTTCTCCGTTTAGAAAACAATGCATCGCAAACATTAAAGCTACACCGATCATATCAGTTCTCTGCAGAGAGTTAAAACCACGACATGTTCCAGTGTATTCAACTAGCTACAGGCTTTAATGTTCCGCGTTCACTGCACGCGCTCAGCACGCTTACATCACGCGAGTAAATATTGATACGTATTAATTCCTGGAGTCATCTCATGACATTGTCGTTTTGGTAATAGTACTGATGAATGGTTTAATGACGTAATTGTATTTTTTTTCTGTAACAAAACAAACGAGCGATCATTATCAATTGTAAACAAAATGTTCTGCCACGATGTTCTGGTTTTGATATAAATGTATATGTAAATTACCTGTATCATTAACAAACTGAAGTGTCTTATCTTACCTTGATCGGCAACTATTTATGTTGTTCCGTAGCTTTTAAAAACACGTAATTTCCAATTCATCATTTGAGTCATTTTCATTTCCTTAATTTTCTTAAGAACACTTTTTGAATTCTTTGCTTAAAATGCAATAAGTTGTTAAATGATGTTCCTCAAAAAATCACTTATTTAACAGAGTGTATATCCCAAAGAATATTAATCACATATTTGACGAAAATATACACGCGGACCAACAGTTATACTTTTTCTTTAACACTTCAGTGTTATATGTATACAACAAGTGCCCCCGTGATATTTTCATTCCGCACTCTTGGCTAATCCAATCAAATTGAGATAAATTAGTATACAAGGTATGTGTGTATCTCAGTTATTTCGCAGGTTCTGAGCGTCCTTTACATGTAACACGTAACTTCTCTTAGAATCTGCTGAAAATTGATTACTGCCGGCTTCTAGCTACGGGCGTCCTTCGCTATGTCAGGCTCACTGAAACAGACTGATTCCGTCAGTGAGAACAGGTTTCCACAATGTTGAGCCATAGCACAAAGGGTTTATTGCAACACCTAGCAAATCAACATCACACAAATATAATTCTCCGACGGCATTCTCTCAAAAAGTTACCACGCATGGCTTAATTGGGTTTCTTAGCAGGTAAATCATTTCGCAAAAGATATTGTGTAAAATGACGTCACGGTTCTGTTTGCAACGTCAACATTTTCTTTTAATTATTTTGTTAGAATAAGTGCATATTTATGTATACGCAACTATTTTCTATTCTATACTGGTCATTTAAGTTATTTTATCTGCAAGTTACGAAACATACACAATATATCTGTACGTACCATCTATTTTCTGTTTGAATATGTCTAAAGCAGCATTTTGTCAGTATTTATTCAATTTTGGTGAGAGAAAAAAAATAAAATTGTACTACAATCTAAAGACCATCAAACATTTTACAAGAGAAATTATGGGCATAACTTTAGGCCGTATTACAGCAACTTAGATGGATATTGTATGCGATTCAGAACATCCGTTTTTTTCTGTACTCATGGTAATGTCAGAGGTCAAACGTCAAATTGTAAAATGTGTTTGTTTGTTTTTCATTGTTTAGGTCTTTATTAATTATAAATTAGAGTAGAAATTATATTTTATGTGCAAATCATGGGTTTGTGAATTTCAGAAAACGGGTGAAAAATTGCAGAAGTAGGTCACAGTGACCTACTTAAACATTTGTTCTATTTTAGCATTAAATCTGTAATACTTCTGCTGAAACTTTCATTTAACAACGATTTGATATCTTGAGATTGATGTTTAGTACTTCATATCAGGGTCACATAAGCTGGGTGACGAGATAAATTAGGTCATATATAATGAAAGGTATCATCTATCAACTAAGCATATTTTTCATGTTTTAAGCAGGTCTTTAAATTAATTTACTATTTATTTATGTGTAAATCTCAATCAAGAATTACACTGCAACTAGGGTGTTAAATTGTGCTTACTGCCCCAAATAATCGTAAAAGGCGGCTTTTGGGATCGTTATATCTTGGCTCACGATAGATGTGAAGCACTCCGTATGGATCTGGTACCGTCGGTAGGAAAATCACGATCTGTACAGACTCATATGACCAGTCTTTGAACAGGACAGTGTTCGAATATTTTTATTTTTCACTTCTGTAACAAGTTCCATAATTTGAATATGAGCTGATGACTTATGACGGCAAATCACAAAATTGACGATCGCCAAAATAAACAACGTGAAGAAAAGTTAGAAATATTCTGAAAAAAAAATTAATTATGCTATATTGATAGCAAAACTTTTCTCCTTAAAAAGAAAATTAGTACTTGTAACATGTTTTTGGCTAGTGTAACGAAAATATGTGAATTTCTCAATTTTTGTTCGCTTATCGCCCGATTAAAACGCGTGTTAATGCATTCATTTCAGGTGTTTAACCATGAAATAGTTGCTTTTGCTTTTTGTCTAATATAAACAGGATATGGATTTAGAAGATATTTTGTTGTTGCTTTGAGAAACAGGGGTAGAAAACTTAAAAAAATATTTTGGTGTTCGTAGACTGGCCCCTCCTTACGCAGTTTCCGCCATTTCGACAGTGATCTTTGACTCGCTGTCGTAAACAAACCAACACGTGAACTTAATTTTAATTTTGTTGAAAATGTTCGCCATAAATCTGTCCTAAGATGAGTATAACACAAACTTCAATCATTGCTTACTATTTTCATTTAACAGCTTAAACCCGTGCATTTTGTTGAAGCAGTGATCATGTGAGTCTATATTTAGGAAGCGTGGATTGTATAGTATACAGTGATCTAGCGGTAGGGAAATAAAGGTAAAATGTTCAGGCCCCGATTTCTCGAAACAAACTTAAGTTGAAAACTGGCTTAAGTCATAAATTGCAATATAAGTTACATAAGTAGAAAAAACTTAAGTTTTGACTTAAGTCTGCACTTATGTATCGAGAAATCGGGGCCAGGTCGTAGGGATATGAAGTAAAAAAAAGTCCTGATCGTAGGCTTATAAAGGTAACAGTTCTTGGTCGTAGGAATATAAAGGTAAAAAGTCCTGGTCGTAAGGATATAAACGTAAAAAGCTTTGGTCGTGGGAGTATAACGATAAAAAGTCTTGGTCGTAAGAATATGAAGTAAATCCTGGTCGTAGGGATATGAAGGTAAATCGTCTTGGTATTTTGACCCCCAAGGTAATATGACCTCGAGATCAATAGGGGTATCTAGGTATTTTGGAGTCTCGACTTTGAGGTTGTTGACCCCACTTATCCTTAGAGGTGAGTACATTGAGTAGACACGTAAAAACCACTAAAACAACCTGTCTAAGAATACACGTGAAACGGTAACATGTTCATTGTTTCTCGCACGGCAGTTCTTAAATACACCGAGATAACGAGATAATCTATTTCCGCTGCCATAAAGGTGTCATACACATTCATGGAGATCCCTCCATTTCTTTTTTTTTCTTTATTCATCGATTCCAGACATAAATAGAGGTTTTTTTAGCTGTCTTATTTCCTGGTGTACACACCTTGTTTCACCTGCCCATAGTAACGACACTATTCAGCGTTCTGTCGTCATGATGTCTAAAATGAAAGGCTTTTGAAACTGTCTTAACTTTTTTACTGCGCTCTCCGTCACTGGTACCAGGCTTTCGTACCTTATCCATAACTCTTGGTCATTGGTATCCAGATTTCGTCGTCCTTTCTACCGCCTCTTGGTTACCAGTACAAGGATTTTGTGATTTGGAAATTGATTCTCAAATTTTGAACTTTTTATCTCCCGTCGGTCGCCGGTACCCGTTTTATTTGCCCTGGCCATTGGTGCTTTTCATCGCTCCTTAGTCAAATATATCCGGATTCCGTAACCCTTTCCAAATATTATATGTAGCAGGACTCATTTGGTCATTCCTTCGTCGATGTACAAATATACTACATTCTTAAACCTCTTGTTTGACACTCCTCCAATGCATGTCTTCAAATCACAGCATACATTTAATGTGTATCACAATATTGATTTTACCATTTCGATATCTAATCATCACATACGACCAAACCGACACATTTTCTCCTGGCATGAATATCGTCTGTTGCATAAGGTTACCCCATTGGTCTACAGTAGGGTTTAATTGATATTGTCATAGCTGTTTTCTGCGGAGACTGTCAGGAAAACCTGGCTAATTCCTCACCTGACAAAGGCGCGTTTAGCCGTTATAGCTTTCGGATAAATCACCGCGTGACTGACAGCATTTGATAAGTATTTCTTAAGGATATCTAAAGGGATTTCGCTTGTGTAATGAGTAACATGTTATAATCGTCAAAGACGGATCAGTCATTTTAGCAAATTTCTCCTGTGATCACAGCCGTAACACAAGTGGCGTCATAGTAATGATGACTTCATACATTACGGAAGTAAGCAGTTCATTTTCATTCTTGCAAAGCACATCAATTAGCAGCAAAAAGATTAGATATAAAAGGAAGCTTACACACCCGACTTGCATAATACTTTAATGCTAAACACTATTCAACTAAGAAATGCATTAAAGGCAGGGTTGAGTCTATGCGTGTATCAAGTTTGGGTTCATATAGGAAACAATCCGCATCTAATGAAAGCTAGAGTATATTCTTTGACCAGTCTGTTCAATGTTAAATAAGCTAGGCTTCACTATAGGTACTGGTCAGCAACGGATGCTAAAAGCATTAGGTTCATACTTTATCAGTCACTTAACAGTCAAAACTATTGACCGATATGTTGGGACCAACCCGAAGAACTATTCCCTGAGGCCATCGGCGTAATTTCCCATTGCATGCGGCTTTAGCATCTTACATCCTTAGGTAGGTACATTTCAATGAAGAATGGATCCATCAAGATCAGGTTAGCTAAAATAAATGGGGCCTTGGTTAAGATCTCTGTGTAGGGTTGTATAACGATGGTGAACTGGATCTCGGATAAGTGTACGACATTTAGGATGGCAGGGAGCATTGTAATTCGACGATAATTAGTGTCTTCTGTATGGCTTGACTAGTGTTTTAATACATTTCGTATATAATTAGATAGACGGTATTAAGACACACTAGTACATCTCCATGCCATCTGATCAACTTAACTGGGGTAGTAATTGAGGATATCAGTCTCTCATTCTCCGTGTTACATATTGTCCATTATTATTCAGAAGTGATCCGGAAAAACATCCCTGACGACTGAGGAGTTGAATAGTAGAATATTTTCCCCGAGGGTTGTGAATTCGTTGTCACAGCCTCATAGGTAGGAAATGATTCTTTTTCTCCAATATACAATGAAAAAGATGATATAGCCGAAAAACAAACATTTTCACGGCGATATTAACATGGTTCCATCGACTGAACGCCAATTTTGATGACGTCATCAACAATTCACTTACGCACGTTGGGTTTTCCGGAATCTGATGCTGTTGTTAAGAATTTAAAGTGACGTGTCAATCCTGTTGGCTGTGGAAGGAGCTGTTCTCCACTTTCGGTTTTACGAGGAAACACTTATATATTGTTTTAATCAGACTTGCTTGTCTATCAGAGATTGAGGAATCAAGGTGCCTCTTTATCAATCAGTTCTACCCGACTTGATCTCCGTAAGCCCTAACAGCTATCATGCGTTGGTCCTTGAGTCGGGATCGGGGTTTCCAATTTTTCTTCCAGTAATCTTGTGTCTTTAGATAACGTTTGGTTGAATCAGTAATCAATGCGTTCTATACATAGTATATGTATATCATATACATGGTGTTCACCCCTATGTGTTTTATTTGGTCTGTCTGCGAGTCCTCAGGACATCAGTGATAGCGGCCATCAGTTGCCAGCCTAGACGTGTCTTTGAAGGTTCTTCCCTGTCGACAGTGATAAGGTTTATATCAATGCAACTGAAAATATCACAAGTCTTTCCTTTTATTTTTATGTTGGCCTTTTGGATCGTCTAACTCCTACGTCAACATAATGTATAGTTAACCTGTCATATAAGCATGTACAAGGCCAAATATCACATGTTTATAACAAATGTTTTTGTTGTTTTTTTTTAATCTGAGCTTACCACAACTTGAGAGCAGTTATACAATCATGAACACTTAATTATGAATCCAGAGGAATTGATATGGGTTCTCTATTGAACCTTCACACAATCTTTTGGATCCCTGCAAAATCTAGTGATAATGAGAAAAAAATCTGTTACCAATTTCCGGAAAAACCCCGAGCCCTACCTTTGCAGCTTTGATGTGGCCGCAATTTTGAAGTGTCCAACCCATATCGGGTACAGCACAGTGTTATTGATATTATATATTTGTTCTGGGCATCTATTGACTGACAATAACTTTGTAAAAATGTTTTAACTTCACAAGGTACACACAGGGGTACGCAACGGTCAATAACTATTATTGGAAATGTGTATTCTCACAACCAGAATTAACTCATCCTGATTATGACCAAATTATGGACCGCAGAATCAAACCAAAAATAGATTTCTGGGGGGGGGAAAAAATGAGAAAAATTTTTTTTTAGAGAGGTGAATGTTTCGGAGCCTGCTGATTGGTTATTCAAGATGCACCAGTTTCAAATATTTAATGTGTGGGTCGGGCAATACATGTAGATGTAAAATGTGTAAAGATAATTTGAAATTGTTTTAAATCTGTTTTTGACGGGGGAGATAATCAAAATTGAAATTTTATGGAAATTTTAGTACCCCTACCTAAAAGTTTAGCAAGATGGTACTTCTTTAACATTTTCTTCACAGGTGTTTGATATGACCTTCAATATTAATGATGAATGACCGGGCTTGAAAACGTAATTTAACCTGGACAGTGGCAAACGTTAATATTGTCGTGTATGGGAAACCATTTGATTCTGCGGTCTCATTAGGAGGTCTTTCGTGATTTACGAAATTGGGGCCATTTCAGTTTTATGGCTATATGTTTCGAACTCCGTGTAAGTATAACATTTCTAACTGAAGGTCTTTTTTTACTTAAACAAGGCGAGCTCAGTTGTCGTTGTCTGTACATCTGTGATATAAATACATCGTTGTATTTGTTTTGTAGAGATAACATATTGATAAGATAACCGATTTATATTTTATGGTAAAAAATGAACATCAAATGGGGACAGTACACACACGCCACTGGAAGAGATACCAGGAAAAACAATAAAAAATAGCCCGCTTCGAGTTAAAAATCTGATGAAATCCGAAATGAAATACTGTATTTCCTCAAGCTATCCGTCGTCAAAGACAGCATAAGACTCGATAAAGTTTGTTGTTAGTATTGTCAGATTAGCTCATATAAAATGCAAACACATCGCCACAAGATCTTTTGAGTGTAATGAAATCGGTCACATTGTGTTAGCATGGACTTAATTTTACTGCCCATTTTACTGATGTGTAATATCTGAATATTTAAAAAGTAAATACCATTCATTATATATGATATGGAAGCAATAGATTCTCAGTTGTATTGAAAATTATGATATGTCGCTTGCCTAATACACTTACGACATCTGGGGCGGTTTTGATGTTTGGCAATTCAAACCGAGTCGAGTAAAATAATAAAATTCCTAATATGCTAAGTATTGATGAAGTCAATGGTGCATGTACCGACTGTATACCAATGGTACCGACTGTATACCAATGGTACCGACTGTATACCAATGGTACCCCAATGGTACCGACTGTATACAAATGGTACCGACTGTATACCAATGGTACCCCAATGGTACCGACTGTATACAAATTGTACCGACTGTATATCAATGGTACCGACAGTATACCTAATGGTACCGACTGTATACCAATGGTACCGACTGTATACCTAATGTTATCGACTGTATGCTCAATGTTGCCGACTGTATACCCAATGTTACCGACTGTATACCCAATGTTACCGACTGTATGCTCAATGTTATCGACTGTATGCTCAATGTTACCGACTGTATACCCAATGTCACCGACTGTATACCCATTGTTACCGACTGTATAAAGTCGGTACCGACTTTATACCCAATGTTACCGACTGTATGCTCAATGTTATCGACTGTATGCTCAATGTTACCGACTGTATACCCAATGTCACCGACTGTATACCCATTGTTACCGACTGTATAAAGTCGGTACCGACTGTATACCCAATGATACCAAATGTACACCCAATGGTACCGACTGTATACTCAAAGATACTGACTGTATACCCAACGGTTCATGTAAAACATGTTACTACATAAATTTTGCTTTCCAGAATACCGCTGATCCACGCCATGGTACAAGTTGGTATCTTCAAATCGACTTTACCAACCACCATATCCATCCTCCTTGTAACTGGATATTGATGCCATCTTACTTTAAGTTGTATGGTCTATCACTTTCGCTCTTTTTGTCATAGTAAAAACTGTATAGGTGCTATACACATATTTCTCCGTCTGTCCGAGGTTTAAACTTTCTAATTTTACCACTTTTTATAAAGTTGCAGCAATGGGAGTATTTTAATTACAAAAGTAAAAAATCCTTTTAACGTGTACACGTAAAAAATAGGCTCGAAAGATACCGAATCATTCCGAACTCTTCCGAACATCGTCGCGACAATCTCGAAGTAATACGAGAGTTGTGAAACCAAGAGAAATGTCAACAATTTTTCGTAAACAAAACACGTGGTCGACCTCAACAGACTGGATGTACTAAGAAATTAATTCTAAAACATTACGATTTTTGATACACACAATATTGAATTACGGCAATGTGTAAATGAGATGTTTAAATTTATCACTCTTTGGACATAAACCAGCACGATTTGATCTTGTTAGCCCGAAGGAAAACGTAAACAAACTCATGTGGGCTTACGCTAGTTACCTGGATCTCCACGTGCAGGACGTGTTGACACCAGTCACGTGATACGATTCGGAATTCCGACAAAACTCGAAGGTACTGAATATGGCGGAGATTGGAGGTGTTTTATTCAAAACCAGGAATGTATTATCCCTAGATTTCGGCTCTTTATAGGCCGACATATGCTTTTGGGGAGCTAAATCATCAAGTTACAAGTCCATGTTCAAATATCAAATGTTAAAACGACATATCGTTACAGTGAAAATTACCAGAAATACAACTTTAAGGAATATATTTTTTATTTTGTTCAGGTTATGAGGGTATAATGATAATGGAGCACGTGTAAATTATGTGAAGCCGGGTTACATAAAATTTACACGGGCTCCATTATCATTATACCCTCATAACCTCAACAAAAAATTTATATTCCTTATATTTACAGTTTTTCACGTAAATGAATATTACTTATTCTTGCAACAGATGCATTTTTTTTTATTAAAATACCCATATTTTGTTCTCTCCCATCATCGTCAACGAATTCGATTGAACAGCTGATTGGAATCAAGTCATTCATATGTTCCCACCAAAAGGGGGTCATGGCCCAACGTTGCTACGCCAGCGACTATAACAATAGAAACGTTTGATGTCAGTAGATTTTATTTCACTAAAACGTTTTCACATAATGTATACAATAAATTTGATTAGATTATTTACTTTTTCATAAGTAAAGGATTTTGTGTAATATATTTAGGGCTTTTCAGTTCTTGTGGGCTGATCAAACTTCCTGCAGATCTTTCTTACTTGTATTCAGGACTGAAAGTCAATGTCACTTACAAATTTATTTCGTGCCACGTTGGTGATAACTTGAAAACACATGCATTGCCTATAAATGAAAATCTTGATTCCATACAATATTTACCTGGAAACGATGGCATTGTAAACTAAATGCAGTGAAGAGCCCGCCAAATTGTCTATAACAATTTCTAGTTGTAAATATAATGTTGTTGATGTCTACTGATTCGTACATCTCATCGATACCTATCCTTCCATAGATATTTTACGTGAGTATATAAATTCAAGGAAACATTAAAGATATTATCTTACAGATCACAAGTCAATCTATCTTGTATAGGTCCGTTAAGACCCCTACCGCTATCGGTGGCGACGATTACAGGTATTGGTATAGTATAGCAGTAATCACCGGGTAAGGGGATTAACTGTGAATTATCCAGATGATATATATGTACGTACCTATGTGGGTATAATCGGGAGAAATCAGAGTTATCGTTATTGCCTTATCATAGACATAAATCAAAATGAAACAAACCTTCATCTTGTAAGTAACTATATACATCTAAGTTAGTTTATGAATGTTTCAAACTTACTAAAACAGTTTAAATGTTTAAACATCAACCATGGATACAAAGACACATTTATGTATCAGAAATTTGAAAGTTTAGCAAAAACTATTTCATTTGTTATACATCACGATATTAAATTCAGAGTGTTATTTATTTATTCTTTCAAACACAGGTGCACAATGTACCAACGTGTCATCAAAGCGCCATTAAACCCTGAGTGTCCTTCCTGTATGTTTCTCCCGATACAAATATAGTTTGCTACAGTGTATCATTACTACACTTAAATCTATATTTGCATACTTCCTTGGGAATATCTTTCATTGGTAGGTGTATTGGAGGTCCCTACTATACTGGGTCAATTCCTAAAAGGGTACACCTACCAGCGATTGTTTCCTGGGGGTCTCCTTTGAGTTGTGGTATGAGTGTACGCCCATAGGAGAGGTAAAGAATGAGTTAGGGAGCAGATGGGTGATGGTAAAGAAGATGGACGGTTGACCTAGAGAGAGGATTAGTGGAAGAGATAAGGTGGCACAATGCGCAGATAAAAATATTCGTATACATAATAATTGAAAATGTCACTGTTGTTGGTGAATATTGTGTCATTTATTTTCACATTGCAAATTACAGGTATTATTTCTTTTAATATGATTAAGCGAGTCAAATTATCTATAGACGCAATTAAGTACTAAAAGTGTCCAGAAATGTAGAGACAGGATCTTGATTTTCAGCATTTCGTTCGAATTTATACTGCCCTTTTGTAATATGTATCAAAAACTTGATTGTAGAAATTTGATACGGTAAGTGCCTTCCTATTTTTTATTGGCGAATTCGATAGATAAAAGATAGCAAATTAATGAATTTAATACACAACAAACGTGTTCGGGAATTGAACAAATTCAATAAAACATGCACGAAAGGTTTGTTCATGAAAACGACTGTATAACATGTATGCTAACCTCACAGTATTATGTATGAGCAATATCACTTTCAGAATTTTCAATAAAATGCGTCGAGTGTTTTGCTTGCACGGAGGATGTAATGAATAGAACTTAGTACCCGAAATTGACGTGAGGTGTCTATACATGTATTGAAGATAATATTGGATAACACGTACGTTATTTATCAATTATGAACCTTTGTTGATGTTAATATGGTGTTATAATGCCTTGGTAGAATTGAATGATAACCGAGGTCATTATTTAGATCAATAAAGGCGTTATAACACCATATGGACCGAATCAAAAAGTCTTTAATTTCTAGATTAGATATGCAGTTCCTTTGATAAATGTCAGAATAATTATTAGATTTATATATTAATTACAGGAATAACGATGGCTACAAAACGTCACCCTGAGGAACTCAGCGTTTGGGTAATGACACCACAGAATGGAAACATCGAGTCAATATGCTAAACATCGCTTCTCCACGTGACAGTGTATAAGCGAATGAGAATGGAGGAATCTCGGAGCATATCTAATATATTCAAATTATCGAAAAATGGAAGAATATGATCAAAGATATTAACAATTAAAACCAGTCAAACATTCACTCTAGATTATTGGAGTAGCATAACGTTCACGATATGATAAATTTATCTCTAAAAATTATAATCTATAGAGAAATCGAGATTCTTACATCATTCAAGAGATAACTTGAACACATTATTCTTGTTATGGTTATATAACACAAAATTGATGAGAGTATGCTCCGCTTTTTCTGTTATATCTACACCAATAAGATATTTTTCTCTACGTGAAAATTCTGAGGGATTCTTTTCTGTGACAGATTGTTACGCCATGGTATCCACCAATCAGAGGAGTCGTTACAAACTACTACGTCATTTTTACCTCATGCCATTGAAAGTGTTCGTTACAAACAAGAATGGATTGCCGTCTGAGAAGACGTCTCACGATCACCTGTATTCTCCGGCAAAGCCATGCCGTAGCCGGTGGTCGTTTTGAGAACATTGACTAAGACCTTAAATTGATCGACGATCGGCTGCCTCGATTTAAACAATGACGGAATATCGATCCCACTAGGGAAAATATATATCACAATGCGTCAAAGTGACATCGGAACAAATAGTCACTGAATATTTCATTGCCATTTAAATAGCTATGTGAGACTTTTTTATCGCTTTATACACGAATAAACAAATACGATCGTTTCTAGTGTTTCATCAGTGTTAAAACGCCAATAGATCTGTAGCACCAGACCCATAGGACATGCGCAGTCAGGAGGTCGGTGTGCCATTCACGTAGTTACCGTAAACCAACTTTCTTTTGCGTGCAATTTACTTTCGTGGATAAAGTACATTTTCGAAATTTTATCTCCGCGAATTAATATCAAACAGCGACTATGTTTAGAAATTGAAATCCGCGAAACTTTGTAGTTACGAAACAAGGTCGGCGATTAGTTTACCATGGAATACACACGTGTTGTCTGAATTGCATGGCTACCCATCACGTCACTACGACCATTTAACTATTTTCTCAGTAAAATTTTAACATTTTGTTTCAGAAACTATGCAGTTTTACTACAAAAATTGCAAACAATAGGATATGGTTATTTAACTGTCACCCAATTTTTATGTATGGAGAATTGACTTGCAGTTGAGATTTTCTTCTGATTCATTACAAAATGGCGGGGCTTCATAAAATTGTAAATAAAACATCGAGGTATATATATTATTTTATAAACTTCTCAAACTCAATTACATTAAAATACAGTGCATCATATTAAAACAGTTATATATTGTAGATCATGCATATCCTAAAATTTCAATTAGTAGAACAATTCAAAAAATGAATTATGAAGAGACGATGAATACAGACGATTAATAAACTGCTTTATAGGTATGAGGTATGAGAGAAACATACTCTTTCATATGTGGATATGAAGGATAGGGCTATTTTATCCTCAGGATCACAAACTGTTGTAATATCGTCGGCAAGCCTAGAGTTTTACATCATTTTGTGACCCTCAGATAAAATATCTCTATCCTTCATATCTACTTATGAAAGAGTCTGATAAAAAAATTTGAAAAATAAACTATTTACTCCATATTATCATTATAAGTTGATTGCGAAGCAAATTATACAAATTATGTAATTCCCGAGTGTACAGTGTATGTGCGCCGAAGAGTCATAGTGGGAAAGGAAACCGGAGTCCCCCCAAAAAATCTAAGTTGTGACCTCTAACCTTTCAATGCCCTTGTTGGTTATCAATCATGAAATGCGAGTGACTTTCACCACTTCATCATGATCAACCCCCCCCTCCCCCACAATTGGCATTGTTAATCCCATATTTTTTTCAAAATGGACGCCGTTTCAATAAACATCAATAGTAATCGATTATTATACCTGTGGCTTACGTCATTGATTTTGTGTCTTTGTTTCAGCAGTTTTCTGCTTGACATGAAGAGGTTATACAATGCAGCTGATAACAAGAGGATAATGGACGCTGTATGATTAGGAAAAGGCTACACTGTTAATCAATCAAAATCGCAGTCAGACGCGCTCTTGAACGCCCACCGCCTCTCTCTAGGTGTAACCTTTGAAGCTCTCAATGATATCGATCAATGAAAAGCTTCTTTGTAATACCGATATCATTCAAGCGTCCGTCTCATGTTTTGCGTCAACGGAAGAAAATCAGGCTTTGTGAAAAATGACTTTAATACGACAATATAATATTCCACTTGTGGGCATTAGTCTTCCTGTATTAAATCGAGAAACGCGCCAAAAGAAGTTTGCCAACAGGATCAATGATGCGTTCGACCGTAAACGTCAAGTTAATAACAAAGTCAGATGAATTATGCTATTCCATATATCATTAGTAATTACTTTAGTGAGACCAGAACTGAAGTACATTTATAGATTATTGTATCAGTAATAAAGCTAACATGGATACTAAGTTCTGTGGGATAAAACATAAAATTCTACTCCCCTTATCCCTAAGTATATAGGGCAGGCGTCCTTAGAAAACACCCGATGATATGGAATTATGGTCGACCCTTTCTATTTTGTTTCACTGAAATGCTGCAATCGATGATTAAAGTAAATATTCGGTACAACTCAGTCATAAATCAGGTATCATTTTTTACAATTCATCAAAAGATTTGAGATGGAGGATGAAAATTGTGTTTCGGGCAGCAACAAGTTTCTGTGTTTTGACTCCTTCCTATATGTGGTACAATTTCGACTATCCATTCACATTTTTTAAGGTCAAAAAGAATCAATATTCATCACATAGTCCGCCTGATATCCATCTCGATTTTTGCTCGCCAAGGCTCACAAAATTAAAACTTCTTCGACTCGTTTCATAAAATCTCATATGAAATGAACACTCATGTAAGATCCTATACAGTACATGTATATATTTTTTTATGAAATTTAATCTCTCCGTCTGCTATAGGCGCTAGTGACCACAAGGACATCAGGCTTTTGTGTACCGAGTAAGAGGTTAAAACACGCGATGAGGGATGGTCTCGGCTGAGGACGTCGGCTGTGCTGCAGCATATATAGGCCTAAGTCATATAGGCCTAAGTCATTCTTAGTCAATGCCTTTTCTCATCAATCCGTCCCCTATGACACCGTCTCATCGTATTGACCACAACTATTCTGTATTTGCATATTACAGAGTTATCCGCCCTTGCGAATAGGTTTTGATTGTGATGCCATGTGTTTGCGAGCGTAACGTCATTCTTTTCGAAGAAACTGTAATTGCGCCTACAACATAATGACGTAACATTGGATACCTACTCTAACTCTGTAATATTCAAAGACGAAAAAAGTAGGGTGTTTGCCCTTGTCACGGCTGTTCTGGTTTGGTCTGTTGGACAAGAGTCTATAATACTTATCTTTGATTCTGCACGACGTTCTGCTTAAAGGGAGTGGGTCGGCTGATTGGCCGTTGTCAGTGTTTTGTGACCGAATACGGCGTACACTTCAATGTACTTTAATTGGCAGTATGTTTCAATGAGATAGCACTGTAAAATAGTCATTTCAAAAATATCATGTCAGTAGTTCAAGACTTACGATATTCATGATACATACCAACTATTGGCCAATTAGTTCTATTTAACTGCAGGCGAGAGGTGATTTATTGGCTTGTTAAATATTACAGGATTTATTCATTATATGATATTCACCTGTCATAGCCGCTTTAAAGTTTTCTTTTCGAAAATATGAATCAGCCACATCGAAGCGTAAACGTGGGGCAATATTATGTAAATCTGCACAGGAATATTGTATGGAATGACTTTGTTGACCCTTCACCTCTGGCCGGAGTGACCGAGTGCAAAGCCGATATGTTTTTACATATTAATATTTATCGCATGTAAAAGTCTTTATAGGTTAAGAATATCTTAGTATATAGTACTATAAAAATATCAACTTAAGTGATCTTGTCGTTTGCAAATTACGGAAAGCTACTAGCCCTGTCACCGACAATATCCTACTTGATATAAGTGCTAAAACCTATTTTTGATAATAATTCGATTGACTGCTTCGAAATAGATTACATTGTTCTATATACTGTTACATGTAACTTATTCGCGTGGACTTGATTTTTCAATTTTCATTCACGGATTTAAAAAAAATGAATGGAAATTCCTATCAATAAAAATAATGTAGATGTTTATTCCTGAAACAAACTTTCCATAATTTTCGTGAAATTCGCCAAAATAAATCGTACGCGAAGGAAAGTTGGTTTACAGTAGTTTCCAAGCAGGTCAAACTGTTTATTTCTGCTATATTCCAAATAAAATACCCTAACTATGTTGACCCGGAAATAATATAGGGTCCATCCGCCTTATCTTGGAAATATATTGTTACAGTATCAATTTACTGACGATTTAATTCAACTTTGCTGCATTTTGCTTCGTATTGTAAGCATTATTAGACATTATAATAATTTGGTCTATGAAAAATATATACCCGATGAAATCAACTCGATAAACTTACTGCAACACAAGCCGTGACAACAGGTACATGTACTTGTGGTCAGCGCAATGATGGAATAAATTGCCCAATTTCAAAATAATAAAAGAAATGATATGATTGAAAATACATGTTTTTGTAATAGAAAACTAGCATATTTTAACTGACTGTTAGTTTTTCCCACTATCTTCTCGCTCTTTTCCGAGATCCTTTTAAGTCGGTTGTTTGAGTATGCCCAGCGTCCAATAACAATTTGCATTATTTTAGGGCGGTCCATCGTGTGTTTGGCACATGTTGTGTTGGAGTGTTATGGTTGCTTGTGTGGTTTTTATTGGGGTGGGGGCGGACGGGAGTAGGATCCCTATATGTTCGCTTTATGCCCTCTTTATTAGTAGAAATTATATCGTACTTATTACCAACAGTACAGCCCACTCAGTCACATTTTCCTGACAAATATATTAACTCACTTCGTATTTTTTCTTTTCTTCCAAACGTCTCCCTTGACACCTCCTCACGTTTGACATTCAGATGAGCGTCAACCTCTGTAAGGAATGATCTGTGGCCTGAGACGTAATACATCGCCTATAAAATGGTGGTTTTTCTTTTTCCCAAAATTCCATGTCAGAACGTAAAATTGCATTTTTATTTTAATATGTAAACAGGAAAGTCTCGGGTTATATTATTGGCCCAAGATCCCTCGCCAGGTATTACCCAAAATTATAAGTTCCTACGTAAAAGCTTAAAAGATTAAACTATTCAAGTGCACAACAACGTATTCACACACCCGAAAGAAATATTTTGATTGGTCAAAAAAAAACGTTGTTGTATAGACAAACTTCAATTATATGAAAGTTTGAACATCATACCGAAACCTCTTTAAAATCGTTGGTGTTTTTGTTTTCAAAGTTGGTCCACTGATCCACTAAAACCGACCGTTAATGACATTGTATTTCTGTATGAGGTCAGTTAAAGATTCATAACTGAGTTAAAAATTCCATATGTCTAAGAAACGGGAAATCGTTTAGACGTTAAGACATTCTTAGGATGTATACCAGTAAAAAATCAAAATCATTCTGTATAAAACAGTTTTGATTATATAGCTTTTTGGAGATGCGAGACTGATGCGTCTGTCTAATCGCTTTTGAGATATTGTCTATCAAAAGACACGGATATGATATAACACGTTGTATGTGATTTACGGGAAATTTGCCGTTTTGAACATACACAATAAATCAAAGCAATGTTTTCCTAAAATAGCTCGCCCGATATCGATGTTTATTGAATTGACTAAACAATGCTTTCATTTAAAAAAAAATCAGCTGTTATATTGAACAAACCTACTATTTAACTTCCTAAACCTTCACAAAACCGATCCTTCTAAAAACCGATCCTTCACAAAACCGATAACCTGTTGATACAGATCTTTTGTGATTTTCATTATTACTTTTTTATTTAGCGGTAAATACATTTGTACCTTTGTTTGTTTGATAAAATTAACGTCCTATTAACAGCCAGGGTCATGTAAGAATGGCCTCCCATGTATACGGTGTTTTGCGTGTATGAAGTGGCGGTGTGTGTTTTGGGAGACTGCGGTATATTTGTGATGTGTCTTCTTGTATATTGGAACTCTTGCCCTTTTATAGTGCTTTATCACTGAAGCATGCCTCCTGGCAACACACCCCAACCGGTCGCATTAAACGGGCGAAAACAATTTATGGCATAATGATAAGACTGTAAAATCATTTTACCCTACCTCTTAATTTTGATAAAAAAATTGTACCATTTTCATATAAAACGGCCTACTTTGAAATTTTTCAAAAAATTCTGAATTCCATATGGAAAAATGATGTTTTTGTTCGAAAACATGTTCATTACAAACCGGACACCTGTATAAACCGAACAATGGACTAGTCCCGTAAACATCCGGATTAGACATGTTACGCTTTACTTCAAAATAGGTCATTTCTATTGAAATCAAAGGGCGTTTAACTCACTTTAAAATTTATTTAAAAATGAAATACCAAACAATATTTGATCTCTCAGTGTAATGCTTTTGAATTTTGATTATAGTTAATCTTCCAATGATATACAGAAAGAATTAGCCTGATGCAGCTTAAAATGCCATTGTAATTATTTCAGAAAAAAATAACTACTAAATAGCTCTGAGAATTATTTTAAACTATTGAAAGCTCTTTCATTTAGGACCAAACGCGATTTAACGAAGCTGTGACGTCATAGTAACACATCCTAAATCTTATGATAGACAATACACCGGGCGAGTGGTTGAACTTAACAACAGTAAGACAAATTAATTCGTCAACATTTCTTATTATTTGCCGTTTCACACGTCGGAAATAAACCCTCAATAGCAGGCTCCTGGAAATCATAGTTTACTTGAGTTGGATCAGCAATATCTGATATCGAATTTAGTCAACCTTGCTTTTGGTTTCAACCACTTTTTGTCGGCGTATAATCACAGTTTTAATTAAAATCATTCAACAATTAAACCATTTTCTCAAGGGATAGTATCCCGGTAGTCCTTTATTGATTCACGTGCTTTGACTTTCTTTTCTCAATTACTCTTCCCATCCCAATTTTGAAAATAGTCTATTCCACCATGAAGTCGTCTGGCCATCAGAGACGGAGTGTCTGCTGTAATAAATGTAACGGGATAGGACTACTGGTAAACACTATTGAACTATACGTAGTATTATATCAGTCATATTCCGTAATATATTTTTTTTATTTTTTTTTTTCCTTTTTTCATACAACATATTTACAAATACATGGGACATCAACACAAATTTGACAGGACATATACATTACATTCCTATCACAAAGCAAAGAAAACCATAAGAAACATAACAGCATGCTTAGTAAGTACGTAGAAAATATACTTTTTTAAATGATATGTTATACTTTTACAGGTCCGCAAGCGCCTTTGTTGGCCACCAGATATCTCTGTTCGAAGGGCATTATGCTATTGTTCGAAGGTCCTGGGTTTGAAACTGGGTATAAAATTAATGTTCCTTGTCCACTCCTCTTACGTAGAATTAGTTCACCTTTGACCTTTTGTAGGCGGCGTGAATTCCGGGACACTTGTGACGTCACTTAATGTTTGGTTTAAAGCACGCCGATCTGAAATGTCAGACAGAGTTAGAGAATCACCAAGTGAATTGGACGTCGGGGGAGTAGTCGGAATTCAACGTGAGTTATGGCTGCCTTGCGCCAATAAATGCCATAGCAATGTCAAAAGTGCATAACCTATGAATGCCCTACGTCTGATTGCTGAGCGATTCAGAAGGCCTCTCTGGCAAACTAATCATCAGTATTCCATTCCAAAATAATCGTCTGGGGCTGTTTACTGACAAACGATATCACCATCGCCGTTTAGCTACAGTTGTTAATACATTGTAAGTATGTGTCATGTATCTACTTAGTGATCGAAAGTAAAGACGGATTTTGAAGATGTGTGTATTTGTTTGCTTCAGAAATACTGCCTATGTACATATAACACCAAGAGGAAAAACAAAATATGTACTGTAAATGCACATATCTTAGTGGTTGTGATATTCTACTGTAGCTTATTTTCGTGTCAGAACTACTTCGCTAAATATCATTGCGCTCATTGTAATTCTGTATAACGTTTACACATGTATTGTGGTGATTGAGGGAATTCATCATTGGGCCAACATGCTCGAGATTGTCTTTGCGCTAAAATGCGATAGCGCCAAAATAAAATATTTAGAATATGTAAAACATTCAAAGCAGCCATCCCTTTCCGTCAGACAAAAGAACATGAAGTTAAAAAGAAATACGTGACCGGGTTTATCAAACAGTAAACCGTGTGATAAACCTGTCTATAAAGACCATCCGAAGTATGAACTTGGTTAATATAGGACCCTAATAAAGTGGTCTTCTTAGGAAGGTGGTGGTAATACAGAGGTGGTCGCTAGGTCAGGATCGACTGTAATCTTGACTTTAACATGTAACTACCGTCTTATTAGCCTTGACGTTTAAACTATCAGGAATGAGGCAAGATATGATTTACTTTTACAGTGAATGTAAACAATTCTATTATAAAATATATATTTCAATGATTATACCAAATAGCTGGCATGCATAGTATCGTATAACAGACTAAAATGGTTCTTTCCGATGAACCCTGATTCAGTTCTGTAGCCCAAGATTAAACTGCTCTGTTGAGAAAAGAGCTTGAAACACTATTTAAGCAAAACAAAAGCACAGTATAAGTGTTGAATTACTGAATGGGGATCACGATCTGCTTACGTTTTCAATGAATTACCTGACTTGTGTTCACGATGTACCCTTCAAATTAAAGATGATCCACCGCTGACAAATGGTATTTTTTCACTTTCAAAAACAGGAGCAGACGATTTAGTATTTTTCTTCAGTTACAAAAGTTTCTTACTTTACACCATTACCATCATTGAAAAGTTTGAGCTTCTAATTTTACTTCAAGTTAAAAATATGAAAAATAATGAATTGCATCCCGAAAAAAATTCGAAGCACTATATCCTATATGGAATGAAGTAATGATTGCGCATGCACCAAAGGCGAAATAAATTATTTTATGTTATTTTTGTGTTAATAAGGCACATATATACACGAATAAACACCAATTATTCTTCGAATAATAAATATCATTAATGTTTTGTCGGCGGTGGAGCATCTTTAACTTCCTTTCTTGTGTTTATGACATTGTTTGTCTCTAGTGAAGACCCAGTCTGGCTTTTTAGGCATTAAGCCTTCCCGATGTCGATTAGTTGCCTTGTTTACGCTTGTGATTGAACAAGGCTGTAGTTAAAATTGAGGTCAAGCACAGAGAGACAAGCAAATGAGCGTTAATCGCCGTCGCAAATTAAGTGATTGTGTTTTCCGGCAACCTGGGAGTCACAATGATATATGATAGTCCGTTAATTTAAGGAATATTATCAGTATGTTTGTGTGTTTCATCATCTAAATGACAAATACATATGGTTGTAAAGAATATAGAGCCATTTGCTTTTATATATTCTAGAGAGAGATCCATTTTATTGCATATGCCAGAAAACGAAATATTTTAAAGGGAGTGATACTGACGTTTGTAGACAACTCGTAAATTTTGATACCTTTTTTGTACTTTTGCTGCCTGGTCATTTGTCTGATGAAGGTGACCTGTGTACACATCGTACTAGTCATCGAAACTTTACACATAGAATTGGCATTGGTTGGTTCTGTAACAATATAATCAAATAAACTGTGCTACGTACTCGCTTACGTTTTATTTTTCGCAAATTTCGCGATCAAAGTAATTTCATTAAATTTTATCTCAGCGAATTATTTTCACATATCATTTCGCGTAAATTTATCTCTCAAAACCTGTTATGAGACGAAAGTATCGAAAAGACTGAACATAATGTTTACTTGCTGTGAAGTTGTTATTCCTAAAATAACATTGTCGATCAGTCTTTGAATAGCATCTCAAAAATAACAGCTCGTTTACCGTACTCATACATTTTTGGTACAATTCAATTTCAAACAGTTAGTTCAATGATGAATTCGCGCATTCAAAGAAAATGCTATTAGTAGTCTATAACGTGATCATATTTAGAACAAAATGCCTGGTTCGAATGGCTAAAATGCTATTACTACAAAATAGTTACGTTTACAGTATTTTTGACTCCTGGTCTCGATTTCTCGAAACAAACTTAAGTCGAAAACTGACTTAAGTGGGGAAAAAATTAATATATGTTATATAACGAGAAAAACTGAAGTTAAGACTTTAGTCTGCACTTATGTTTCTAGAAATCGGAGCCTGATGCATCTGTTAGGGTTAGATTAAAGTACTTAAAAAGTTAAGGGATTTGCCATCGTCAGAGACCCATGTACGAGTGATCCACTAAATTACGCTACACTTATCACCCGTGGATCTTCGGCGATGAGTTTTGGCGGAGTTTTATATATAGTATGAGTTGGAATGTTTACTACATTATATCCAGAAATAGCCTCTCTTTCTATGAGCGTTTCCATTGACTCTCGAAATGGGAAAAATGATTAAGTAGATTCAAAAATTTAAAAAAACAGACATATGACATATATATGCGTTGAACAAAAATATGTTTTACCTTTATCAGTGTATAGGTACATGTATATGCCTGTGTCCTCCACGTTCTCGTCATCCATCATATTCTCAACGCCTCAGGCTTAGTGACTACAGCAAATGACTTTAAAATCACATGAACCGAACACTGCACATTTGGCATATAAGAACGGTGCAGTTATTCTTCAAGTTTTACCACCGTGTCTTCAAAAGAGAAAAGTTTAATGTTCATACAATAAAGTACAGTGTGGTTTTTTGTCTCTTTCTAATTTTACGTTTGAACCTATAGTAAGGCCATCGTGACGTAAATGAAGCTCTTGGGTTTGATCCTATTCTGTTCATGTTTCAGTATCATATTTTTAATAGCGCAGAAGTAATGGCTTTTGTCAAGAAATAAATATAAGAAGTCAGAAAGGAAGTCAAAAAAAGAAAAATATTTACTAATTCTATTTATAATATCGAATAAAGGATTAAATTAGAGGCCGTAAAGTCGTTTATTTTAGCGGGTCTAAATTCTCGTGATTTTCACTTAAAACGAGAAAAATAAATTATAACGAATTAAATTACATATTTTGTATTACTTATTATCTTCTTGACTAAATTTCCTAGATCAAAACATTTTTAATCGCGAAATGTACCAGGTATTCGGTTTTTCATTCCAGCCAACAACATAATGCTCAACTGCTTTACTGCTGTAAATATTCTAAGCTTAGTATGTATAAATATTTGATTCATTCAAAGTTGAATTGAAAAGATAACTTATGTTTTCTTATCCATTTGGTCCATTTCTTCAATTATAACTTTTTTTATATTTTCATTTTGGCCAAAAGAGAGCATGTTAGATACATTTTTGAGTAGTTAGTATCTTTATTGAATTTAGTGACCAAATTTCCAACAAATTGTGCCCTTCAACACAAATTCAGACTTAAGAAGACTTTAGAGAAGAATGACGGTCGATATACGAAGATTCCTCTATGAACTTCTGACGTAGCAGAAACAACTTGAATGGAATCGCTGATTCTGCTTTTTTCGGACGGTATATGTGATGATTTTAAGGACCCTATCACAGAAAATTACTACGTAAACAAAACTCTTAGAAATATTATAAAATTAATAAATTACCAACAGAATTAATTTGTTTTTAGATCCAAAATATGTGTAACCATTGTTTGGCTGTAACTGATACTGGTATTGTATAGTTGATAATATTCGCGGATTCATTCAAATTTGCTAAATTTAGTATCTCGAGAATTTTTTCCAAAATTATAATTTTACATATTACAGCCTGTCATATGAATTAAGGTTCTAAAGGCTACAAAGATAATTCTCGAAAATAATCCCCCGCAAATAAGTTCCGTACAGTAGTAGGTCGCGAAATTAGACATCCGCGATATTTAAAAACTATACAGTAACGTCTTGTATATCTAGTATAGTGGGAGATAGACTGTTGTTATGGTCAATCAATACGGACACCGTGAGGACCACTGACTTTAATAAATTGGAAATCAGAAACCCGTCACACTATGATGGTACTAGGAGATAGCAATTGCTTTTTGACTGAGATGTGAGATTCGCATGAAACATGTTTACGTAAAATAATCGTTAGAGATGGTATACTCATTTGTAGCTCCCGTCGAACATTGTAAATCATCATTCTTTTGTGTGCGACTTACTTCCGCGAATTTCGAGAATAAGGCAAGTTTATCACCGAGGATTACTATCTACCTTAGTTATCTAGAGAGACATTTTAAGTCAATAATCTAACAAGCGAAAGTGAATCTTCGCGAACATGATCGGAAATCTCGAAATAATGAGACGCGAAAGATCATTGTGTTTACAGTACGTCATTTAAGATAAAGGGACAATTCAGTGTTTAAGACTATCGATTGAAATATCTAATTTCAAGTTTGGTCCTGTTTCAATGCCAAAAACTATTTTTCGAAATTATCTTTTCCTAATTTTAAGTTTGTGAGTGGTTATAATGTTTTCTATCGAGTGTTTTGATTACAAAATAAATAAATGATATTCTTTATTTATAAAATAGTTTTATGTGAACATTCAACAAAATATCTTACAGACATCTCCCCTACCCACCTACAACCCCAAGCGTGTTATAGTGACATTCATTCAGCAGAAGTCTACTATATATTGGAGGTTAGTGGTGCCCGACGGCTAGTACCATTTTAGTCTATATATAGGCTAATATGCGAATTCTAGCTCCTCTGAGTCTTCGCCAGTAACCTTGTAAGCTATCACTATACATTCATGTGCGTCTTTGCATATACATGTATGAAGGTTTTTTCATTTACATTATTTCATAACATAGTTTCGTGTTATCAGAGCATTGTCAAATACCATCCTTGGTATGTCAGTAATACTTGATGAAATGAAAAGTCAGTCGTTGCCCTTCGCCTGGAAACTTACTGCATTGCCGTTGATTTAATCTCTAAAGATGACTGTGTACTTCCTTGGCTCATAGAAACAAGAGACTTTGGATTAGGATATAGACCAATCTACCTCTTGTTTGTCAGAATTACCAAGTCCATGGGGACCCTTGATTGAAATCTAGTGGTATCTCTATAATGCCAGGGTCGTTCTTGGAGTGGCTTACGACTCATTTCTCAAGTAGTATTTCTTTGTCGTCTCTTGACATATAGATCTATTAAAGAAGAACCCCTTTGTACAAGCCAGTACAGTTCTATAGGAACATCAATGATAACCTTGAGTTATGTTAGTACTCCAAACGTTGGGTTATACAAAGATAAGAATTTTTAATGACATAAAATGCAGTTGAATACTACAATGACGGTAAATGGGCATTTAACACTCATCGAATAATCAACGGTTTGCCTGGTATTATGTTTCGTGATACACATATTTCATGAATGTTCTTTAATACACCAAAATGTGGAACTTTATTTCAATCTACAGTCAAATATGTCCATAAAGGCCATGAACGGACTATGAAGAAATTACATTTATGGCTTAATTGTTTCTATACACAGGTCAAATTGTGACCCCAAAAAAGTGGTCGTATTACGTAGGTAGTCTTATTTCAGGTGGTCGCTTAGACAAGCTTTTCCCTGGATGTAGCTTTCATTATTTCATTCTGTCTTTGCATATAACAGAGTTATTTGCCCTTGCGGGTAGGTATTGATTGTGACGTTATGTGTTTGCGAGAGTATCGTCATACTTTTCGGAGAAAACGACATGAATAATGACGTCACAATGGATACTTAGCCGTGTAATATTCAATCCCTTCCGTTAGTTTAATGACTATTTGAAAAACCTTGTGTACACATGTTTCGATATATATGCAAGACCACACACTTGTGGTTTTCTAACGAATCAGAAAGCACGAGTTTATTGTGCGGACGAATATATTCACGAGTGCGCGGAGCGCACGAGTGAATATATACGTTCGCGCAATAAATGAGTGCTTTCTGATTCGTTAGAAAAACACAAGTGTGTGGTCTTGCTTTTATCACATACCTTCCCTATTTGATGTAGATCGTTTTATTGACTTTGAGATGATTAACAAAAATCCAATGTTCAGTTCGCTTCGTCTTTCAAAAACCGGTCTGAACCATTGCTTGTCTTGCATGTCAGAGAGAGGAGAAAAAATGCTACAAAGTGTAGATTTTGCAAACTCGTTTTTCGAATTGAGTCAGGAAATTATAACTCAACAAGTAAGATACAGGTTTTGATTTTTATATATGACAATAATTTCTCGTTAAGATTTACAACAATTACTTGTAAAATAAGATTTAAAAAAAACCACAATAACATAGTAAATTCTCCCAACTCGCGATATCATGGTCTGATCGTGACGTCACCGACATCGGTCACACACTCAAAATTTCCCACGGCTTAACTTCAGTCAGAATCGGAGTCCGGTAGCTGAGCTATACGTTTGTACTTGCGAGGAGGTGAAGTGTATGTTGTATTTTTTGACTGGGATGATATTTGGAATGAGATATTGAAAGTTCCACCACTGATATTTGCACCAGAAAACATTCCCGTCGCAAGATTTTGTAGGCTTACGTCTTTCTCACAACACGTGGTGACATCTGGTAAACTCTTCCTGTGTGGTGTTTCCGTCATGGTCATAGGCCTGTGTGATACTGTGGAAGTTACACTGGAAGCTACACTGGAGGATGCAGCAGACTTTTTCACATTTTGAAGAATTTCGCACATTTCACGCTGTTGGTTAAATGAGGCGACGGCATAGTTATTTACGCTATTTACGTTTTTGTGACCAGATAACTGCATAATTGTCGTAGGAGCAACACCTGAATGAAGGAGTTTTGTACACAGAGTCTTTCTCAAGGATTGGTTTGTTTTCTTACCAGTTAAACCAGCATTACTTGCCATTGTTTTCATCATTACACAAAGTTTGTTTCTTCCGACGGGTTGATTTTTGAACCACTTCTGACCATTGTTGTTTTGATTAACAGCAACGTAAAATGGAGATTCCGGTGTATTCATCGCCTGAGGTCGATGCTTTGCGTACAGTTTGTAGGCCTCGATCGGACATCGCGATTTATTTTCAGGATTTCCAAACTGTTTCGGATTTAACGATCTCATGTGAGTACTGTTTTCCCCTCTTGTTTTTGTTGTTCTTTCGTTAAATTCCAGGTATTCTGATCCAGTTTCATCGTGCTTCAATTCTATATCTCCCCATTTTAATTGTCTGTTTTCATCACACCCCCTGAACCCCAAAAGTTTAGTGTTATTGAACCAGACGGTGTTTAGCAAAGCATGTGGGTTGTCATGACCCAGCTGACCACATTCCCACAACATTTCCTCCTCGTTGTCTGAGACAGGCTGAGCTTTATTGGGACGATTCCCAAGTCCTTTCTGTTTCAACTCTTTACGCCGAGACTGAAGTACCTGACGACTCGTGGCAAATAAATCTGAGGTTAAAATGTTGAAACTATAACCATTTTCTCTCAGATAGCGGTCGATACCCCTGTGAAAGCTGGTAAGAGTATCAGGCTCATAATTAGAACCATCATTCTTCTGAAGGGACAGCAAAAACCCACCAATGTATGTATCTAGTTCAAATGGCAGAATCTGAAGAACTTCCCTGGGGTCGGACCTAGGAGGAGCTTGGATCCAGTCTTTGAATCTTTTAATGCATCCCTCAGTTTTCTTAACAGTGTTTTCATTTCTTTTACTCATGATGTAATTTCTCAGATCTGAGACACCGGAAGTGTAAATATTGGATGGAATAAGGTCATCGGCGTCGTCTAAATCAGATGAAACATGGCCATGGGTATCGGGGGGTGGGGTCAGGAGGAGGGGGAGCACAAGACGCGATGGTTGAGGATGATGAACTAGATCTAATTTCATTTCCAGACTTCAATGTTTCGTTACCTTCAACTTGAGGAATGCTTGATTCATCATCTGTCTCTGGATCCATCAGTAAATCATGTAAAATGTCGAAATCCCCAACAAATGCCATTATAAACAAAGCCAACACCGGCTCTGATAACAAGGTGTAAGCAGACGACAACTTGTTGTTATTTGCTGCCAACATCCTCCTTTTAATATTCCAAATTTAAATTCTACCCAGAACTATTCTAAGTCCACAACATTATTTTTATTAATTTATATTTTAAATAAAGTACAAAAATAAAATTTACAATTTATTAAGTAGCAAACTTTTTTTCTTCCCAAAATAAACCAATGCAATACAAGGGAATTCCCCTAAAAAGTAGTTCCGGCTAGTAGGTGAATACAACATTCCGTATTGTACATGTGCAATACAAAACAATGTATTTCATGGTCTGAAATTTGCTTGTATTACTATAACCAGATTTAACAGGTATGTGATAAAATCAAATATGATCCTTCCTATCAAATATGCTGTGTGATTTGTTGAGCCAATGCCAGTCATTGATGCCTTCGTTCTATCTTCGTTTCGGCATGTTTGTGCACGCGGAATCCACATCGATCATTGATCATTTTTCTTTCGTTTCTGTAGCGTATGTTCCCTTCTCGATGTTTGTAATAGGATATTATTTGGGAAATACATTGTATAACTTGTCAATACCGGCCCTTGTCTAATCCAGATAACTGTATTGCAACATACTTGTAAGGTATTTTCTTCGTTTATAATAATTAAAACCTTATAATCCGGAATCCAAGCTATACCAGCCAGATATGTTGATACCGTACCGACAATCCAAGCTATACCAGCCAGATATGTTGATACCGTACCGACAATCCAAGCTATACCAGCCAGATATGTTGATACCGTACCGACAATCCAAGCTATACCAGCCAGATATGTTGATACCGTACCGACAATCCAAGCTATACCAGCCAGATATGTTGATACCGTACCGACAATCCAAGCTATACCAGCCAGATATGTTGATACCGTACCAGCAATCCAAGCTATACCAGCCAGATATGTTGATACCGTACCAGCAATCCAAGCTATACCAGCCAGATATGTTGATACCGTACCAGCAATCCAAGCTATACCAGCCAGATATGTTGATACCGTACCGACAATCCAAGCTATACCAGCCAGATATGTTGATACCGTACCGACAATCCAAGCTATACCAGCCAGATATGTTGATACCGTACCGACAATCCAAGCTATACCAGCCAGATATGTTGATACCGTACCGACAATCCAAGCTATACCAGCCAGATATGTTGATACCGTACCGACAATCCAAGCTATACCAGCCAGATATGTTGATACCGTACCGACAATCCAAGCTATACCAGCCAGATATGTTGATACCGTACCGACAATCCAAGCTATACCAGCCAGATATGTTGATACCGTACCGACAATCCAAACTATACCAGCCAGATATGTTGATACCGTACCGACAATCCAAGCTATACCAGCCAGATATGTTGTACTGTAATGGCGGTAGTCGAACCTTTGATATACCATAGACCTGCGATAATCCGTACGCCGATAGTCCGGACCACTCACAATCCGGACGGACATGTCAGGGAACGATTACTAAGTAAACAGATTCCAGAAATCCGGACGGGTGATATGGGGAAAGTATTTATGTATTCGTTTATTTTAAATATGATTTTTTTTCTAGAAGTACAAACTGCAAACTTTTCTGATGAAACATCAATGGCCCGCCGCTCTGTTAATCTTGCAATCCGTGTCAGCATTCCTGTTTCTGTTTTCTAAGCTAGATCGATCCAGAAGAAAATTACACCAGAAGAAACAATAAGGCAGTACCGTAGCAGAAACGCGAAAGGTTACTTTTAGAAAATTATTTCATTTTTGGAATGCAGGTGGGAGTAAATACAAACAGAACGTTAGGCGACTCATTGAACATTTTGTTGCAACATTTCCATTAAAAGAAACAAAACAAAGGCAGCAATTAAATATTTCCTTCAGTTGTTATTGATGGCAATTCGGGGAGACCGTGATGTCGACCTCAAATCGTCTCCGTCGTGTACATTGTGTGTTCCTGATAATTGTAATACGTTATAACTAAAGCTTGCATATTGAAATTAACCGGTTCCAAAATAGCCTATATATGAAACCCTCAACGGCATTTGTATGGAATATTGGATTGACATGTCAATTACCCCTCGCTGTTATTTGTAGACGTAAATCATCGGTTGTTATAGCCGGCAAAGGCGACATACTCCGAACCGTTTTATGTATAAAGTGTGCTTGCCCCAGACGTGCACAAATACATTACGTGATACATTTGCTAACTTTGTGTCTTCTTGTGTTAGATTTTCCAAAGTAATAAACAATAAAAATACAATCATCATTTCCTTACGACAAAGACATAACAGATAGATATATGTAGATATAAATGCTGTGGTAACTCGTGTATTAATGCCGTTGAGATATAAACACGTATATTGTGCTATCATTTTCTTTCGCGATTTTCACTTTGAAATGGTAAAATGTTAACGTTAAACTATTTATTGTTTTACGCTTTAGAAACAAAATCAATATCTACTGAAGCTAAACCAATAATATCAACCGTTTAGTCTCCGTCGTTTGATAATTCATTCCTTTCGCAAGATGAAAACATATAAGCGCGTAGGAAGAGTTTTAAATATATATAAAAAAATACATTCGAAACGGTTCTTTTTATCAAACATGGTAATGAGTTGCAAAAGTTATTATATTAACGTTAATACTACTCCTATCATCATCTTCTGTACAATTTTATTCAAATAAATAAATTGCTGATTTTTCGTAACGCGATTCGTCTTATGCTTCCCGCCGTCGTCCTTATTACCACGCGTTGATTGACTATATAACTGCACCAGACGTCAAAATATCATAGAGCATTATAACGCCAAAGTTTCGCGTAATAACACGTTTTTTTTCTAAGATCCGTAAGATCCTAGGTTTACATTTTGTAACCGGCGGCCACGCCAGCCCTGTTTTAGGCCACCGTGAACAAAATGTGGTGACTGCGAGGCAACGGGAGACAACGCAAGAGGACGTGATAGATAAACGTGAGCGTCCGTGATTGCCGGAGATGTCGTGCCGGAGTTGTAAACTGTCAACACATAAGCCATGGCAGCCCCAGTACCATCCTCGATACTCCAGGGGTTTCGATCACTTACGATCTCTACACCCCTGGACTATCTCATAGTGAAATTGAAGGCAGCTCAGCGAAAACATTTGACCAATCACAGCCTAGCAAAGATTTGCTTTGAAGACTACAGAGAGAGCGACGCTTAACATCAAAGCCACACAGTCAACCACAGTGTACCGTTATACGGCTCTTTTGATGTACATCAAATGACTAAATTACCTGTTCTATTCTGTTCCCTCCAGTTTTACTATGAGATAGTCCGTGGGTGTAGAGATCGTAAGTGATCGGAACCCCTGGAATATCGAGGATGCCCCAGTACAGATGGTGACAGGACGTAAGAAAGCGCTTGGCGCAACTAATGCTAGGTTTACACTATGTTCTCGGCGGCCTTGGCAGCCCACCATGGACAAAACGTGGTGACCGCGAGACAACGAGAGACAGCGCAGAAGGACAGGATCGACAAACGTAAGCGGTCGTGAATATCGTGGATTCCGTGCCAGATTTTTAAACTGTCAAAATATTTGCCACGGCAGTCACGGTACAGATGGTGAACGCAACATGACGTAATAAAACGAGATTGACGTAACAAAACGTAACAGTGCGTACGAGGCCGTAACAACGGGCAGCATGCACGTTCCCCGGAATCTCACGGTGATTTCAAGTTTTGTGACGTTCTGTTGAGTTTTGTCCACGTTTTATCACGGTTGATGCAGATTGGCTGCACGTTTTGTGCCGTTTAGTCCAGGTTTGTCAAGGTTTTGACGGCAAGCCAAGGTGGAAGATAGCCGTTTCGATGCGTTCTGTAAAGGCACATCACGGCTTGTAGCGGTTGAAAGCCCGACGTGATACGGCGTGTTGCGTCTTATTACGGTCTAACGTTGCAAGCAATATATGATGGAGTATCATTGCCTAGCCTGGTACATATTTGCTACTTCATGGAGTTATTTGTATTAATAAATAGAAATAGTCATTATCAAACACATTTAAACCATCAAATTAAACCAAAGCTATTATTGCAAAAGGCAGATTGAGTGAGAACCATTACAGAAAAAAAATATTTGTGTAGAAACACTTGGATATAATAATTATAATTTTGTAATCAAAACGTGTTTAAAATGACATTTTCGGCAATAAATATTGTTTCATTTGCTCAAAAAAGCCCGGCATCAGACTTTCATTCCTAGTAAGCCTTGGTGGACCGTGAAAAACGTATCAGAGCTTGATCAAAACGTCCAAAACGTCCAAAACGTAGCAGACCTCATCAGATCGTAACAGGCCTAGAGAGAACGTAGTGGTATCCTTGATAAACCGTGCTAAAACCGTAGTGTAACTGTAACCTTCTAATACATGTTAGATAGACTACATTTAGATTTATGAATACAGATCGTAATAATGTAAATGCCGACCACGACACATTGCGCACGGCTTCGAAAATCCTAAACTACTAAAAGTTTTGTTTGAAAATATGATAAAAAGTAACTATAGACTGACTCATTTGTATGTCATAAACTAAATTCCAATATTTCTGACGAAAAAGTTATCCAGAATACGTAATTTTGTGACTCTGAAAAAGGACGAAATTCGAGATCTCGGCAGTACTGTACGTAATGGCTGCCGTGCGCTTTGGGTAATCTACGAAAGCAAACTATCACACATCGTAGGGTGTTTTACCAAGTAAGACTAAGAAAAACAGTAATCGCTTATAAAAATTTCAGTACGATATTTGCGGAACTTGGAATTTAATTTGTAATTTCAAGCTGATATTTGCAATATTCTGTCAATGTTATACATAATGGCGACCGTGTTTTTTTCTCGTGTGGGTCGAAAATAGAGTATAAACATCGTAAAATATGTGAATATCATATGTTTATAGCTATATATTATTGTTATATATTTTTATTTACACCTTTTGAAATTAAGATAAAGCAACAATTCTCGGATTGCCGTACTATTTATTACAATAAAATGTAAACAAACATCGAAGCGGCTGTGTTCCCACCATGTTAATGTGTACAGATATACGGAGTTGTACCTTTGAGCGCCTGGATGTACCTTTGTGTGACGTCATCGCCATCTTTTCTGAAATCTCCTATTGTCTCCCACCACACTGACTTCAGTAGAGAAAGTGATTTGTACCTCTATACATGTTATCCATGGATAAACATATGGTATTAAAAATCTATTACCGTATTTTTTTTTCTCAAATATTTACATACTTCACCGATAACCATTAAATACAACCAGTTTTATTTGTTGATAGTTTGTAATTTAATATCATAGTATAATGTTCTATCATTCTTATAAGAGTCTCTCATATGTGGGTATGACGGATAGGGATGTTCTACCCATGATATTACAAAATGTTGTAAAACCCGCGGTTTGTGATCCCGAGGGTCAAGCCTCGGGTTTTACAACATTTTGTAATCCTGAGGGTAGACTATCCCTATCTTACATATCCACATATGTAAGAACATTTGTCTCTCATACATATGTACCTAAACGTTTTACTGCAATTTTACAACTATAATATTCCCCATTTTGAAGTAAATTCGAAAATCATCTGCGACTGCAAGTCAATTCTCCATACATGAAAATTGCATGATATTCTCAACGCAAATCGCGTCGTTTGTAGCTTTTTAAGTAAAACCAGCATAATTTCGGAAAAAAAGTGTAGTGAGGAAAAAGTAATATTGTTGACGCTGTGACGTCACGAGGCTGAATTACATGGTTGGTCATGCAATGTAGCCTCAGGCGACATGTGTGTTGCCAAAGACCAGCCAGCATTGCACCAGTAGGTATGAGACAGAATTGATTATTGCATTTCTAGATTGTTTAAATGTGTAATGTTGTATGATACATTGTAGTGTTGTATTAATGCATGATTACACATAGTTCCTTCATTGATTGTAAATGTGTACCATATACGGGGTTTTGTTCTGATTGCACAGTAATACAATAATTACAGTATTATGTTAATTTGATTTGACCCTTGCATTGTTAGTTTGGTTTCTAAGTCTGTTATGTTGCATGTTACCTTACATTGTTCTATAAACTTACTTTGTATATCGTATTAATTATTGATTTAAAGATGCTTTGTTTTATCTTTCTTTAGTCATATAAATTTTTAATTAATAATTGCGTTTTTAGTTTGGTAACAATATGCACATTAATTCATAAATTTTAATTGATGTTTTGTTATTATATATATTGTGTTTATAATACTTTAGATTCTATTGATTTTCAGATGCAATATACACAACCGGACACCAAGGGGAGCCTAAATATAAAATTGAGAATTCCAATATAAATAACCGGACACCAAGGGGAGCCTAAATATAAAATTGAGAATTCCAATATAAATAACATGATGATTTCAGTTGATTTGTTGATTAGGCTTAGAGTCTTAAGGTCAACTAAGTTAATTCCATGATGGCGTCCTGTTTGTTTCCTGTTTGTGTCACTGTGTTATGATGGAAACTCTTTGATATTGTATAGTGCTATCACACTGAAGCATATACTACCAAGACACCAAAAAGCACACACCACTACATCATATGGATAACGGACAAACCAGTTGTCTTAATCCCTTTATGTCTACTGTTAAGCAGAAGCAGAAATAAAATTCTTTATATTGAATGACTTATGGCATTTCATGGACTTTTCCTAATGTAGGTTGACACCATATATCAACATGTTGGGATAATACGGCACTGTTTTTTTTTTTTTGTTTTTTTTTTAAACAACTGATAGTGTCA
This sequence comes from Argopecten irradians, assembly GCF_041381155.1. Classification (NCBI taxonomy): domain Eukaryota; kingdom Metazoa; phylum Mollusca; class Bivalvia; order Pectinida; family Pectinidae; genus Argopecten; species Argopecten irradians. The sequence goes on from NC_091141.1 coordinate 26,643,227, forward strand.
ATTTTGTTTTAATAATGTAGAGCGATTAAGTTCAAGATCAAAGGTCAAATGATTTATTAGCTGAAAGCATGACAAACAATGTTGGAAATAAAATAATATTTTGACTTTCAGAGGAAGTTCTTTGTTCTTCAATATCTGTCCGTTCCCTACCTTATTTACTGGAGTAATTAGTATTATGTTCTTAAATATTTACCCACAACCTTTCCAACGGGATAAACCAAAGTGTATGATAAGCGTTTTGGAATCAGTTCCACATCTGTTTATTTTCTTTTTCTGGACAGTAACATTACTGCTTTACAAAACTACGAAGATTATGGGTTTATATCAATTCGATGTTTAAGCGTCTGTCCCAGTTGATGCAACATCCATGAAAGAGATCGACTATTGATCCAGAAGATTTGACCACCAAGTTAACCAGGTCGATATCCAAAAACTTTTTGTGATCTTTGAATCGTTATACAGTTGATAGAAATATTAACGGAGTTGTCTTTCATGTACAATTATATGAATGGATTTTCATATTTTCTTTTAACGAACCCCGTTGAACAAAAACTAGACATTCAAATGAGTTATATGAAATTCATATAACATAATTCTGAAATATCTTTGGCAGTTTAGAGCGTTGCATATCCTTTCTTTTATTTTTGTTATCATGTTGGAAATAAAACATCAGACTTTCAAACAAACCAGGAAATATTGTTCATATCTACTATTTATGTTGCATAAACGAAAAGCACAAAAGTTATCGTCGAGTATACCCATGGCGGGATATATATACTAGCCTTTATCAATTTACGAGATCTTTCTCTTAATGTCAAATGCAATCTTCAGTATTAGTGTGACTTATTACATTTCCCGCTGTACAAATATTACATCGGGCGATAGAGCGGCGAGCTCCATGACAGGGACGCTCAGCGAGATGAGGAATCTGCCTAGTTGAACTGGGAGATATTATGTATGGAGTCTAACAGGAATGATTAGAAGCTTTCGGCGCAATCTCAGAAATCTAAGACCATAATGACAAAAACCAAATCCATAACTGAGGCACTGAATCAATTTCACCACTTTCATTTCAGCCAAATGGTGTTTATTTATTCCTGATTTATGGAAAGCGAAAGCAACATTTCAAAAACAATACCAACAGCTATTTCCAACCTGTTGCATGCACTGCACGTCGAAGGGTGTTAAACAAGATAGCTTCTGCTAATCTTAAATCACAATAGAAAATTTGATCAATTCTGTCGATCTAATAAATTTTATGCAAATGAATAAGTTTGAATGCTGCTTGCCATTCGCTCCTACTATTTTTTATTTTTGTTTGTTTATCGTTTGTTGTTTTTTGTTTTTTTTTATTATTATCTTATATCATTGAAAGTAACTAACACAGGAAAAGTAATAACCAAAGTACAATTGGCCTTTTTAAGAGCTGGAGTACAGTTGCTGGTGTGTTTTTTAATCATGATTATTTCTTATTTAATTACTTGGTGTTGGTGAAAGTGTTCGGTCATGATTGGATGATGACAATTAACAATGAAGATCTACAGCGGCCTGTATTAGAGGATTCCGTTGTGTCTGACATAAAGACAGTGATACTAACAACAACACACAAACTGATGAACGTGGAGAGTAACCGGAGAGGAATATGTTAAAATATTTATAATCAAAGAAATAATTGTGTGATTTTCTTAATTGACCAGAAATGTATATCTGATCACGTGGGTTTATTTGATATATAAGACGGACTATAATATGCACGTGCAGAATGCAATTACTATGGGTCAATACAGTCGAATTGTCTACATAGATACTGTAAATACCAACTTATCTACAATGAATGTGAAGCGTGCGCCGTCTGTGTAGCGACCGGAGTCCTGGCACCAGGTCCACGGGGAGGGTCTAGGATACACTTTATGTGTCCAAGCGATTCTTAAATTATATTAATAAACCTCTGGTATGTTTTCTATAACGTCTTATTGTATAGTTGGTCAGAATTAGTCATAGATATAGAAATATTGTATTATACAGATTCCGGTGACTTCCTTGAAATCTCATGGAAGGGCATCTATTTTCTACAATGTCTGCTTATTTTTTCATAAATTCTTTATACTGTTAGCCATATGGTATATCAGTAGAGCAATCTAAGTATTTGGCGAGGTCACACTGTAGTGTCTTAAAGTCAACACCAAAAATCAATATTTTTTCTATAACTTGACTTGACCTCCCTCAAGAATTAACTAAATCTTATTCTAGATTTACGCTAAAGAAATAGTTAACTCCCAAATGGGAGTTATTGATGGACAAATGTACCACAATAAAAGAAACTATTGAATTTGTGTAATTTAAGTGAAATTGGTGGTGGATTTCATAATTTGATCAATGATATTAAATTATAAGCCCATTACCATCACATGAAAGACGCCTATGTCTAGATACTATAATGAGAAACTTAAGACATTCAATTTTAATAATTTACACGAGTCAAGGTAGCTGGTGAGATGGTTGGTAAATCAAATTAATGTATGTTGTCCTGCTGGTACAATTGGACCTGCTGTCCCTATTGTGATCGGAAAAGGCGACTAAATCTAATAATATCTTATCGTTTCTCTTCTTCCTAACACTCGCCACTGTGAGAAAGGCACTAAGTTCTGTACCCTCGCTGAGACAAACCCTGGCCTAATAAAGTGGTATTTAGTATTTCTGTTCAGCGCGCAGAATAAAGGGAGTGAGACGACTGGTTTGCCCGTTGTCAGTATAATGTGACCGGATGCTTGTTCGGTGTATTCGACGGTATGCTTCATTGTGAGATAGCACTATAAAAATGACAAGAGTTCCAAGGAGACACAATACGAATATACCACAGCCTCCTAAAACATACAGAAATTCACACACCACAACAAAATGCTTACTAAACATAAAAACAGTTAAGGAGAAATAAGGGCGGTATCCCGTGTATACGGCGTGCCGCTTGTGTGAAGTGATGACTGCAGTACGATTGTGGTGTAACTATTTGTATTAGAGGATTTTTTGCCGTTTTATAGTGCTATCTCACTGAATCATGCACCAGAGAATCAGAACAAGCACACCCAAATCGGCCATATTCTGACAACGGGCAAATCAATCATCCCACTTCCTATTGGTTTCAATAACAGATGGAAACTGGTTTTGTTTTCTGCGAGACATTTTCCAGCATTGAAGAGTCAATTTTTTTATTAGGGTAATGGTATGTCTTTATCTAAGACATTATGAACACTTCCTGTTTTTATCAAAGACACTAGAAACACTTAATGTCTTCATTTTAGACATTATGAACACTTCCTGTTTTTATCAAAGACATTGTTAACACTTCTTGTTTTTATCTAAGACATTGTAAACACTTCCTGTCTTCATTTTAGACGTTGTGAAAACTTCCTGTCTTTATTCAAGACATTTTAAACACCTCCTGTCCTTCCTGTATTTATTTAAGACATTGTAAACACTTTCTGTTTTTATCTAAGACTTTGTAAACACTTCCTGTCTTTATCTAAGACAATGTAAACACTCCCTGTCGTTTCTGTTTTTATCTAAAACATTGTAAACATTTTCTGTCTTCAGTTTAAACATTTTAAATACTTCCTGTCGTTATCTAAGACATTGGAAACACTTCCTGTCTTCATTTTAGACATCGTAAAACTTCCTGTCTTTATCTAAGACATTGTAAATACTTCCTGTCTTCTTTTTAGACATTGTAAAAACTTCCTGTCTGTATCTTAGGCATTGTAAATACTTCCTGTCTTCAGTTTAGACATTGTAAATACTTCCTGTCTTTATCTAAGACATTGTAAACACTTCCTGTCTTCATTTTAGACGTTGTTAAAACTTCCTGTCTTTATTTAAGACATTTTAAACACTTCCTGTCCTTCCTGTATTTATTTACGACATTGTAAACACTTCCTGTCTTTATCTAAGACAATTGTGAACACTTCTTGTCCTTCCTGTTTTTATCAAAGACTTTGTAAACACTTCCTGTCTTTATCTAAGACATTGTAAACACTTCCTGTATTTATTTACGACATTGTAAACACTTCCTGTCTTTATCTAAGACATTGTAAACACTTCCTGTATTTATTTACGACATTGTAAACACTTCCTGTCTTCATTTTAGACGTTGTTAAAACTTCCTGTCTTTATTTAAGACAATTTTAAACACTTCCTGTCCTTCCTGTATGTATTTACGACATTGTAAACACTTCCTGTCTTTATCTAAGACAATTGTAAACACTTCTTGTCCTTCCTGTTTTTATCAAAGACTTTGTAAACACTTCCTGTCCTTCCTGTTTTTATCTAAAATATTGTAAACATTTTCTGTCTTTATCTAAGACTTTGTAAACACTTCCTGTCCTTCCTGTTTTTATCTAAAATATTGTAAACATTTTCTGTCTTTATCTAAGACTTTGTAAACACTTCCTGTCTTTATCTAAGACAATTGTAAACACTTCTTGTCCTTCCTGTTTTTATCAAAGACTTTGTAAACACTTCCTGTCTTTATCTAAGACATTGTAAACACTTCCTGTATTTATTTACGACATTGTAAACACTTCCTGTCTTTATCTAAGACAATTGTAAACACTTCTTGTCCTTCCTGTTTTTATCAAAGACTTTGTAAACACTTCCTGTCTTTATCTAAGACATTGTAAACACTTCCTGTATTTATTTACGACATTGTAAACACTTCCTGTCTTTATCTAAGACAATTGTAAACACTTCTTGTCCTTCCTGTTTTTATCAAAGACTTTGTAAACACTTCCTGTCTTTATCTAAGACATTGTAAACACTTCCTGTATTTATTTACGACATTGTAAACACTTCCTGTCTTTATCTAAGACAATTGTAAACACTTCTTGTCCTTCCTGTTTTTATCAAAGACTTTGTAAACACTTCCTGTCTTTATCTAAGACATTGTAAACACTTCCTGTATTTATTTACGACATTGTAAACACTTCCTGTCTTTATCTAAGACATTGTAAACACTTCCTGTCCTTCCTGTCTTTATCTAAAACATTGTATAAGACTTCCGCGTGTTATGTCTTTTAACTTTTTAAGATAAACGCAATACAAAGCGTCAACAAAAGTAGTGAAGCGATATAAAATAGGGCTTCGTCAACAAACGTCAACACACTCGGGTCTTTTTCCTGTGTAGGGATCGCCGTTAGTCCAGGGACCAGCGAACACAAAACTGACGTAATCAGATAAGCCATCAGTGACGTCATATCAACCATTGTCTTTGCTGCTTGAAACACGGAGATAATGTCGCTTAGTCGAAATCAATAGTCCTGAAAATGCAAAAGGAAAATTTACATTAATTTTACACAGTCTTTATTATCATCATCGCATCTACAGACTATTTTTCCCTTATTTCTATCGCAGTGGTCTCAGCCATACATATCCTGTCCGATGATCAGCAATGTTCTATTTTTATTGATCCAAAACAGTGAAATTCCCTGTTACTATTTATAACCAAAGTCAACACATTTAATCATTGCTCTCAGATTAACTTTGCATTTTGTCAAAACCTTTCCTAGAGGTCGCGACAAATTTCGAAACGGAAACAAATCATGATTATGATTGTAAACACTAATTTGCATTCATTTTGATTGATACTATGATGAGGATAACCAACAGAACAATGGAATGACGTAATGTTTACACATTTGGTCTAAGTCGAAATTCTCGCCAAGTTTCATTTTTACCTCATAGGGCTATGCGAAACATTGCCAGGTCGTTCACGGAAAACAGCGCCAAGTAAAACCTAAATAATGACTTAATGGGCATCACAAACTTTCATATAAAATGACCAATGCTTACAAATGAACAGATTAGTGGACAACTGCCATAACAATCTTTAAAACGACCAGGAATTACTAGTAAATATAATCTGCTGATGCTACATTGTAATATGGACGGGATATGTCTGATAGAGATTTGTCAGAAGGCTTTCTATTTTCGATACCTTCTGTGTTCTGTAGGAATGAATAATAATGGTAAATATACATGGTCTCACATGAATATACATCACAACAATACAGTAAGGTTGAAATATCAGCAAATGTCACAGTAAACTTTTTGGGCTCTTTGCGATTATTGAAATATGATAAAATTCAAATATAATGAGGTCATGATATACCTGTAATTAATCACCTACCTGTGACAAACAATAAGGGTATACTCGCCAATCTTATATCGTGACTATTACTCACACTGTACAATATACAAATGTACATGTACACGTCAGTATGTGTCTATACTAATTCTGGTCTAATACACAAATACCTTATATAAATACGTCTGTCTGCATGTTCTAGTTTAACTACTATAAGTTGTGTAGCTAGGTACATCACGTAAAGATCTATGACGTGTTAATTTGCTACTTGTGGTATTTGTATTTACCTATATAAACATTTGTATTACAATTACAATAAGGCTAAAATTAGCTTCGATGTGTTTCCATTGCCCATCATAAAGGGTTTTGGAAACTTTGAATCTATTGTAACGATTTAACGCCATATGAAATCCCTACTGTTGATTAAATGTAAAAATCGACCATTGCTCGTATAGTTGTATCGATTACCAAACGTTAAGGATTTCGAAGGCCGCACCAAACCTACTTATTATTACATGAATTAGATATATCTACGTATTTGACTATAGTCAAAGCCACAGACATAGCATGTAGCATAGCGCTTATACATCAACTGTGATATGTTTTGTATATATGGTATATATTTCTATATGTCAAATATATTATGACTTGTTTATATGTTTTCTCTATAGAAAATTTAATTTGTTTTGTGTGTTCTTAAATATCATATATTTGTAGAAATCAATATGAAATGTCTTGTATACATATAAATTAAATTTATATAAGAAACATAATACGGTTTGTTTATATATTAAAAGTAAATTAGCTTTACACATCTATATTGTAATATTGTGTTTGAGTAACTGTTGTAAGGAGCTCGCGATGACTTCAGAGGTTGTTACACTAAGATTATTTTTGGTGCATGTTAATGAAGTTATGAAATGCTGTTTCAACAACTGAAAAAATTATTGACCTTTGTGGAGGTCCACATGGTGTTATATCGCCCGAGTATACGTAGAGTAAATGATAACCGAAGGCGTGGCCCGAGGTCATTATTTTAACTTCTAAAAAGGTGATATAACACCATATGAACCGACACAAAGTTCTTATTAAAAAATACAATATTTAATGCGTATAGTTATTATAAGAAAAGCGTTGGTCAAAGAACGGAACCATGAAGAACGCAGCGTTTGTGCAATGAAGTTCACAAAGGAATATTGACTCGGTGTTTCTAAAAGTGGAAACACCGAGTCAATTTGCTATTTATTGAACGTCACGTGACCATGTATTAGCCTATGAAAATAGTTGAAAATCAGAGCATATCTAATATAAATTAATATCATACAACAAATGTGATGGGCTTGGATGATCTTTATACGAGTGAATGTACTAGAATTTGAGAACTTCAAAAGGCACAATGGGTCAAATGTTCTAGGATAAGGTTTAAAAGTTGTGAAATTATTAAATGTAATAACTGTCTATGTTTTCTGCATTATTATAGGAATATAAGCGTTGTGTAGTGTATGGACAGTCATTTAAATGAGACAACGCAGGATTAAAAAAAAAAACATTTCAAGGAGCTCTATGGGTCAAATGTTCATGGTTAAGGTTTGAGCAAAATTTGAAATGCTGACATTAGTTTCTTCATTTGTATTGAGTGTTAATGTTAGTATGAACAACCATTTTAAGGGAGCAAACTTTGGATTTGGGGAGTTTCAAGAGGACCAATAGACCACCAAATTGTTCTTTAAAGATGCTCTACCGCTGACAAATGGTAATTTTTCGCTATCAAAAACAGGAATAGACGATTTTGTAATTTTCTACAGTTACAAAAGTTACTTACTTTACTCCGTTACCACCATTGAAAAGTTTGAGCTTCTAATTTTACTTCAAGTTAAAAATATGAAAAATAATTAATTGCATCCCGAAAAAATTCCGTGGCACTATATCCTATATGGAATTAAGTACTGATTGCACATGCACCAAAGGCGAAATAAAAAAAAATTAATGTTATTTTTGAGTTAATTAGGCATATACATATACGATTAAACACCAATTATTGTTCAAATGATGAATATCATTTATGCTCTGTCGGCGGTGGAGCATCTTTAATAAATAAGCGGCTTTCCAGTATGTAAAAAAACTAAATAGTGAACCTTTTCGTGCCGAATGTTCCCGATTTACTAAGAGCACAGACAAATTGAGAATTCTGATGCTGACTGCATTTGTATGGAGCAAGGGCAATCTAGAAAAAATCGAGTGATGAAAGTTGGCGATGTAATAAGCCTTTCAAAAGCTGATAGTAATAATAGAATGATACATGGAGGTGATTTAGAGGTTTTCTTAGCGGATTTATCTATTCTGGGTTTTTTTTTCTAAAATGACGAAGAAAAGGATGAAAGGCAAGATTGATAAATATCCACGACACCAATAAATGATGGAGGAGGAATGAAAACGAGATGCTATACCCAATTGATCAACATGTGCCATTGTTGGTGACAGAAATCATTTGTAGCCATCTTTATACCGACATGCATGCTGCCGAGAGGATATATAATAGATCAATCCTGGGTATACTCTACAGGGGAGCGTATTGTGATGATACATTGTCTACAGAAAATCAACACATTTGGAGTAGGTTTGGTTTTAGCAGCCCTCGGTTATGATAAGGGCGCAGCCCTTTGTGCTCAAAGGGCACGAAGTGCAAAGCACTTCTAAGGTAACACCTGCATGAAAATATAAGTAAAAGAACTATTTTCAAAATCCAATCCTACGAGTACATACTGACAGCTTCAGTTTGCGGCTGCCATTTTTTACCCTATGTTTCGCGTGAATGTGATGCTTTAAAGTAAGCAATTCAACCGACGAACGTCATCCGGCAGAAGCTCAGTGCTACCGTCCTTTATTTGCAAGCTTTCAAAGGATTTGGACCCCTTCCAATATAATCAGCTGACCAAAAACGGAATACTTGTTACGGAAATAAAATTTCTTTCTTCTCAAATAGGGATTTGGGACAAGGATAAAGTGTAATTCTGTTCCGTTATTTCCATAAATTATACTTTTTACCATTGTGTAGTTTATGATTACTGAAACAACTGGCTGTGCCCTTTAAGACTTTGCCTTCAGTCATATTATATTAAATAAACTTACTCTAAAGATGTTGTGATTTCTAATTTAAAATCGATTTCCCGGCTGTGAGTTGGCCCGGTAAACATTTTGTATTTTGTGGAGGAGAAGAACAAATCGCCCGACAAACCTTTGGTATTTTGTGGAGGAGAAGAAGAAATCGCCCGGTAAACCTTTGGTATTTTGTGGAGGAGAAGAAGAAATCGCCCGGCAAATCTTTACTATTTTGTTGAGGAGTAGAAGAAATCGCCCGGCAAATCTTTACTATTTTGTTGAGGAGTAGAAGAAATCGCCCGGCAAATCTTTACTATTTTGTTGAGGAGTAGAAGAAATCGCCCGGCAAATCTTTACTATTTTGTTGAGGAGTAGAAGAAATCGCCCGGCAAATCTTTACTATTTTGTGGAGGAGAAGAAGAAATCGCCCGGCAAATCTTTGGTATTTTGTGGAGGAGAAGAAGAAATCGCCCGGTAAACCTTTGGTATTTTGTGGAGGAGAAGAAGAAATCGCCCGACAAACCTTTGGTATTTTGTGGAGGAGAAGAAGAAATCGCCCGACAAACCTTTGGTATTTTGTGGAGGAGAAGAAGAAATCGCCCGGCAAACCTTTGGTATTTTGTGGAGGACTAGAAGAAATCGCCCGGTAAACCTTTGGTATTTTGTGGAGGAGAAGAAGAAATCGCCCGACAAACCTTTGGTATTTTGTGGAGGAGGAGAAGAAGAAATCGCCCGAACCAAACCTTTTATATTTTGTTGAGGAGTAGAAGAAATCGCCCGGCAAATCTTTACTATTTTGTTGAGGAGAGAAGAAATCGCCCGGCAAATCTTTTATTTTGTGGAGGAGAAGAAGAAATCGCCCGGCAAATCTTTGGTATTTTGTGGAGGAGAAGAAGAAACGCCCGGCAAACCTTTGGTATTTTGTGGAGGAGAAGAAGAAATCGCCCGGTAAACCTTTGGTATTTTGTGGAGGACTAGAAGAAATCGCCCGGCAAATCTTTGGTATTTTGTGGAGGACTAGAAGAAATCGCCCGGCAAACCTTTGGTATTTTGTGGAGGAGAAGAAGAAATCGCCCGGTAAACCTTTGGTATTTTGTGGAGGAGAAGAAGAAATCGCCCGACAAACCTTTGGTATTTTGTGGAGGAGAAGAAGAAATCGCCCGACAAACCTTTGGTATTTTGTGGAGGAGAAGAAGAAATCGCCCGACAAACCTTTGGTATTTTGTGGAGGAGAAGAAGAAATCGCCCGACAAACCTTTGGTATTTTGTTGAGGAGTAGAAGAAATCGCCCGGCAAATCTTTACTATTTTGTTGAGGAGTAGAAGAAATCGCCCGGCAAATCTTTACTATTTTGTTGAGGAGTAGAAGAAATCGCCCGGCAAACCTTTTGTATTTTGTGGAGGAGAAGAAGAAATCGCCCGGTAAACCTTTGGTATTTTGTGGAGGAGAAGAAGAAATCGCCCGGCAAACCTTTGGTATTTTGTGGAGGAGAAGAAGAAATCGCCCGACAAACCTTTGGTATTTTGTGGAGGACTAGAAAGAAATCACCGGCAAATCTTTACTATTTTGTTGAGGAGTAGAAGAAATCGCCCGGCAAATCTTTACTATTTTGTTGAGGAGTAGAAGAAATCGCCCGGCAAACCTTTTGTATTTTGTGGATGATTAGAAGAAATCGCCCGACAGACCTTTTGTATTTTGCGCCCACAAACTACATGCAATATTGTTAAAGTAGTGTTTGGTCATATTGACTACATATAGCTTTTAAGTCAATGGTACATAACGTAATGACAAACCATTAGCAAATGCAATTGAAACATGGAACAATTTTGAATTTTTTAATATAAAGCTCGAAGCAGGGAACCTACTTAGTAGTGTCTCAAACACCAATGAAAATGAAAGCATCACTTAAATACATACTAATTTACAGAACCGGTATAGTGTTTTCAGATAATAATGCAGTGAGAAAAAATACCTTAATGAAAGTCTAAGCTTGAATGTCGTTGGATGATACTGAATTTAAAGGATTGACTTAAATAATTTTTCATTTGTTGAGAGTATACCAAATACAATTCGAGTGTATTCGTAGGGTAAAACAATATGCTGAACTTAATCAAATTAGTTGTTTAGCTGACTATAATAAAAGATTTTTTTTAATTATAATCATGCATAACTGTATAAATTAAAATCCATTTCATTATTATATTTCAGATATGGATATATAACATTTTGGCATATTATTGTCTGCGTCCATTATTCTATCTTTATACATTTATCATTATTATATTGCAAACTATTGATTTGAATAAATCTTTTTGTTAAGGGGAACTTCATGAGAATCAATCGCAGAGAAAGTGCAAACGATAAGTAATATTGTTAAAAAAACCTACCTTAATTAAAGAGAGAATTATATTATATAGAAAAAACAATGATCCAGCGACTATTTAAACCGTTCGTAACCTTGACAAACTTGATACAGAAAAACGTGCTCTAGGGAAAGAAACATCCATATATAATGTTATATTGTAAAGAAAGAACATGTCTAAGTGTGAACAGAGTTTCTAGTGTGATTGAGGATTTGATGTAAAGAAAGAATTTTGTCCTGATTAACGGTATAAAGTATCGGAACAAAATGTAAGCAATCTTAATAGTAGAGTGAAGCTCGCACCCCAGAACGACAATGTGCATTTGAAAATGTACATTACGTGCAAGTGTTAAAAGCCACTCAGTACAATCTGGTTTGGTAATTATACATAGTCTCACTCGCCATATAAACGATATACCGTTTCTATAGGTTATGTACTAGGGTTCGATAACATGCAAATCACGTGCTGTGAGACATGGCGCACGTGATTTTTCTTAACCAAATTTACAAGATTTACATGTGATGTCGAACGAAGTAGAGCACAGCTGGATTGATGGCTCTGAACGACTGATTTGATGAACTTGCGGAAAGGAAAGAGCAATTTACGTCAACCAAATACAATATGGTAATACCCAGGGATATAGATCAAAAGAAGTAAAAGTATACTGTATGGTGTGTAACACGTGAATAGTGGAAAGCACACCCATCGCGAAAAAAAAATCTACCCCACATAGAATTATCTGGAAAGAAAAAAAACACTTTTCGCGTGGTTCTTCAAACAATTGTTCGTACAGTTGGAAAAGTCGATAACTTTCCTTTCAAAAGCAATTTTACACATACTGTATATACATAGTACCATTTAACGATAGCACGTCCACTTCAACAAAACTGATTTAAAATCGTCCCAAGGCGGGTTTTGGAAACATGGATTGAGGTCAGGGATTGATAAAGGTAGCGGACGGGACAGAAATATAGGAAATTATTGTGTAATATGCAAGTTAAAAAAAGATAAATACCATTTCATTTTGAAATGTCGCTTGTCTGAAGCGATTAACCCGGATTACTACTACCACGGGTATACTAGCATGTTATTGAACTTTTGATAACAAGAAACTAACAAAGATATATAAAATATAATATTTCCACACTCGATGCTCCAGTGGTTACTATTACTGTCGTTAAACCTACATATAACCTTGGATTTTGTGGAAACAACACTGAAGGTTATGTGTTTGACACTAAATGAGCAAGTAGTTTGTTCCTTTGGTGTACATCAATATAATTTTAAACAACGGTACATTGTGGTTGACTGTGTGGCTTTGAAGTTAGGCGTCGCTTTCCCTGTAATCTTCAAAGGAAAAATCTGCAGGCCTGTGAATGGTCAGGGTTTTTTTCTTCTCCTGAACTTCCTTCAATTTAACTATGAGATAGTTTGAGTAGATACATGTATAACGACAGTTAAAGTTACCTCTGGAATACCGAGGATGAAATCTTGCAATTTTTTTTAAATAGATCACGTTTAAGGTGAATATGAACATAAAAACGAACAATGCATAGAAATGTAGGAATTAAGCGACTAATTGATCAAAATTCCTAAATACAGAAATTGGATCAGGATGCTTTGTCGTACCTTTGATATTTAGTGTGATGTTTTGTCGTACCTTTGATGTTCTTTGTAATGTTTTGTCATACCTTTGATGTTCTTTGTAATGTTTTGTCATACCTTTGATGTTCTGTGTAATGTTTTGTCGTACCTTCGATGTTTTGTGTGATGTTTTGTCGTACTTTTGATATTTAGTGTGATGTTTTGTCGTACCTTTGATGTTCTTTGTAATGTTTTGTCATACCTTGATGTTTGTGTCCAATGTTTTGTATATGTTTTGTCCTTGATGTTCTGTGTATGTTTTGTTGTTGTTTGTGTGGTTGTGTCCTTGTGTTCTGTGTGTGTTTTTGTCTGTGTTGTGTTGGTTTGCATTTGATGTCTGATTTTTTACCTTGATGTTTTGTATTTTGTCGCCTTGATGTCTTTGTAATGTTTTGTCGTACCTTTGATGTTCTGTGTGATGTTTTGTCGTACCTTCGATGTTTTGTGTGATGTTTTGTCGTGCCTTTGATGTTCTGTGTGATGTTTTGTCGTACCTTTGATGTTCTGTGTGATGTTTTGTCATACCTTTGGTGTTCTGTGTGATGTTTTGTCGTACCTTTGTTGTGTTCTGTGTGATTGTTATACCTTTGTGTGTTCTGTGTAATGTTTTGTCGTACCTTTGATGTTCTTTGTAATGTTTTTGTCATACCTTTGATGTTCTTTGTAATGTTTTGTCATACCTTTGATGTTCTGTGTAATGTTTTGTCGTACCTTTCGATGTTTTGTGTGATGTTTTGTCGTATTTTTGATTATTTGTGTGATGTTTTGTCGTCCTTTGATGTTCTGTGTGATGTTTTGTCGTACCTTTGATGTTCTGTGTGATGTTTTGTATTACCTTTGATGTTCTGTATGTGGTTTGTTCGTACCTTTGATAATGTTTGTGATGATACGTCGTTTTTTTACCGTTGCAACTGTTTTAAATCTGCAAACAGAATGCTGATATATTGTCCTGACCTTGTATAAAATTTATTGTTAAATAATGGAATATGTCCAACTGGGTAATTTAATATATTTGGAAATGATGATGTAAACATATTTTTCAAGTTCTTCCTTTTAAGCGAGAAAAGACTTACAGTGTGTCTAACTCGATGGCGCCTCCTTGCTACACTGCGACTGTTAATCGCCGATCTGTGACATTTCCGTGTAGTAGCGCCAAACGATCAATGACAGCAAAACTGTGATATTCAACAAAAACATGTGGTAATGACTTAATAAGTTCTTTTATTCTCCAATTAGAACCAGTCTAGCAGTTACGAGGCGAGCAGAACATTTGTCTTGCAGCACAATCTGAAACTAAGCAAAGGTTTGTTATGTAAATTACGACTACTGGGTATGAATCGATCTATTTATTGATTTCCCACGCAATCTATTTTTTAAAGGACAAAAAAACTATTTAAGGATATTCTTAACCAACACAGCAAATCGGTTTTATGGTATTGCAATTAACATAAGTTGGGAAACTGTATCGATATCAAATACTAGAATAGGCCAGAAAACGCCATTTGATTACGGTAAACGAAGCTGCAAAATACATTTCTCTAGTCAAATCTGTCAATACTCCGCAAATCAGGGATCACTGCCGGAAGATCTTTAATGTGAATTTCACGATACTAGAGATTAACGGAAGTGACAAAGATTTTCGTAGCTCTAACACCCAACGCAGGAAGGAAAGACCGGAAGTTAATTAACTACATAGCCTTGGCCGGAAGTTGAATATGTAAACGGCGTTACCCTGGGTGATATGGCCAGGTCCCGCTGATAGTAACACCAGGCGGTTGGAACAGCGTAGTGCCATCTACATAGCGTAGCGCCATCTACATTGTATGTTTAAGGTATAGATCTATACCGAAATGACTTTAATTTTAAAAATGTGAATGCAAAATGGATTTTATGATTTAATTGAGCAAATTACCTGACTAGCTGACTATTAAACAATTGCAAAGGCCCATAACCTTTCCGGAACAAAATTAAAAAGCTCCTTAAACACAATGATATAGCATAAGAAAATATTATCAATAGTATTAGATGACGTTACAACACAAAAAAAAATTCTTTTCATAATCTATGTTAACAGTGAAGATTCATTTTGCTGTTTAGCCGTCAGGCACAGTGATAGTCAACTAACACACGGTAATTAGGACGACGGCAAGAAACATAAGACGGCCCACATAATACAAATCAATTTAATGTTTAAACTTATTTTAATTAAATTGCTTAGGAGTTGCTGATAAGTGTAGCATCAAAAAGTAAGCTAATACGTTTCGCGACTCTACAAAATTATCGTTTTCGATGTATCTATTGACTGCGTAGCCTTGAAGTTTTGAATTCTCATTTCAAAAATCAGAAGCAATTTCGGATTGGTATTGGGCCTTTGAAACTCCATATTAAATGTTTATTTCATAAAATGCGGTTCGTCTGACTTTTTTCCCGATGTTTCTCTAATTACTGCGCAACAGTTTCTTGAAATGATGGCAAGATTTTCAAGCATTATAAACAGTACCATATCCTGGGCCTTTTGATGGGAGGTCCCCAAATATGAATCTCGCTGCATATGTCTGGCGATCTCAGGCTTACGAACTACACTCCAGGCTTGAGTGTACAGATTCTGAAAAGACTAGTGCCTAAGGTCCGTCCCTCATCCTCGACACTCCAGACGTTATATCCACCCATGGACATTCTCATATTAAAACCAAAGACAACAGAAGAGGTAATTTGGTCCTTTGATGTACATTCAAGTTTCAAGTTTATTATAACCAAATGCGATACAGCATATAGGCAGCCATTAAAGGGTCGTATAACGATGTACTTTGGTTGACCGTGTGGTTTTGAAGTAAGACGTCACTCTCTCTGTAGTCTTCACATGAATTGTTTTTGCATTCTTGTCCTAGATATTTTCTCCTGAGCTACCTTCAGTTTTACTATGAGATAGTCCGGGGTGGATATAAAGTTAAAGTAAGCCCTGGAGTATCGAGGATGAAGGTCCTCTTACATTTGTTGATCTTTGTGATGTGGGGTTTACAAAAAAATGATATTGATATTGTTAGCTATTAGGTGTAGTCCCTACTCAAAATCAGAAATGGTGCAAGAATGTATTGGCGCTTAACATTACAATTCTTTCTCTCTTTTCCTGCATAAAAACAGCATACTGTGTTTTTTCTTGTCAAATTAACTGGACATTTGGTTTTAACAAGGAGCAGATTTTCGTTCAAATCAATGCAAACAACGTACATATTGGTTATATTAGATAAAGTTTTTTGTTCTTTTACTAATTCAATTGTCTTTTTTAATTGAATTTTAGATCGACAGGCATTCTAACATACTTAGGTTGTATCGAAAAAAATGTGTGAAAAAAAAGTGTTTAAAAGATTAAAGTTTGATGCAACACAATGCTAACTGGGCAACATTATAGTGAGGGTAAACGTACCTTCCTTTCTACAATCAGAAACATCACGGGTCCTGATCTTATTCCCCCTAGCGATATTGAATTGGGCTCTGTATGTCCTGCCGTTCGTTCAAGTGGCATTTCCGGCACAAAAGTTCAAAATATACAACTTAGATTCAGAACACTTCCTGTATATACCAGACAAGTGTCCTAGTATGCCTTAGGCTATAGAGAGCCTTCCTTCAATTTTAGATATTTTGTTTCTGTTATCATGGAAACATATTCAATTATGACAATCTGATCTAAAACAACACTTATCTCCATCTAGATCTACAGCAAAAATCTAATCGTTATTTGCATGGATGCACAGATTCAAGTTCTGATCATTCAAATCGTCGTATTAACATTTTCTGCTCATTTGTAATGGGCCTTCCTTTCATGAAGGCAGAGACTCTTAGCTGCTGTGAAGTTCTACTTCTTTGCTATCTAACAAATATCATTTTCCATCACCACATCTTTCAAAATTTTACAATTTTGAAACTGAACTCTTTATATAAATAATGTTCAAGACACATATAGATAACTTGACTTGCATATCATTATCATAATAATTAGTTTAGATAAATTTTGAACATTGCAGTTAATGCTTTATCTACATTTGTATGATTACACGTCTTTGCGGCACCTTGGGTTTTTATAATAAAAGGGACCCGCGGTATACATTGGGGAACATTTGGGTTATCATCATGAACCGTTATGTGTGTTTTTAAAGCAAAGACACGACATTGTTATCAAATATGTTTAACCTGTTAGATAGGTAAGTACACTTTCATCAAGAATGCGTACGCGTTCTACACTAAACCGAAACTCGTCAGCGACCCATGTTTGACTAAACCCTCCCTGTCCAAGTTCACAGAAGTCATTAATGGACGGGCCGATAATAATATTTCACTAATGACAAAAGCCCTTCCTAGATAATTTGACACATGTGACTTGGCAGATATTCAATCGGTCACTTAGTGTCCACAGCCGAACCAATTACATGAATGGGAGTGTTAAAATAGCGTAAAACATAATTTCCCCGGCTCCTGCCGAGTAATTAATCCACTACAACGATCCCCGCACGCTGATTACATAGGACATTCAAGAAATGAATGACAAAGTAATTTCAGTCATTTGTCAGTCATATATACGTCTTTTTACGTCTCATTGAAGATTAGTTTTTCTTCTCATGGCTGCTAGGAGTAGTGTTGGTACATTGAAACGTCCATCTTTAATAGCCAACCTCGTTCAATTGTTCAAATTGTGAAGGAAAGAGTTGGTTCATTTATCATTTGGACATCTAAGATGCAAATAATCTAAGTTCACACTAGGCATATTCGGTATTGATTCATTCTATTCTCATTTTTTTTTATGTTAAACATTCTTCATTTGTAAAATGTTTTACGGGGAACTGGGCTAGTTTATTACGTTAGCATAATCTGCTTCGTCAATCATATCTCATTCATCATACATTATGTACGCTCATGTCAGCTCTCTAAACATGAATGGGGACGTAAAAGGCAACGCAATTTAGTATATTATCATTTCTATTCTTCCAAACTGACTTTATTCTTCCTAACGTCTCCCTTGACACCGCCTCACTTTTGGCCTTCTGATGAGAGCTCGCCCTGTGAGGTAGGCTCTGGGATCAGTCCCCTTGCCGAGACACATCATTGTCTATAAAAATTGTCGTTTCTGCTCCTGCTTCGCGTTCAGCATACAGGAAGAGAGACGACTGGTTCGCCGGCTGTCAGTATAATGTGACCGGGTGGGGTGTGTTACTTGGTGTCTTCTGCAACACTTCGGTGATATAGCACTATAAAAAGGACAAAGGTTCCAGTACACAAGAAGTCACAACAGGAACATACCGCAGTCTCCCAAAACACGCACATCGCACTACATACACACTACACACCGCATACATGGGAGGCCGTCCTTACATGACATTGGCTGTTAATAGTACGCAATTAATCAAACAAACAAACAAAACAAATAAATGGGGAAGGGGTAATGCTACTAGTTTTCGAGTGGGGAAAATTGCAGAGGAGAAAATCAGCTAGCTTTATCATATATGGTACTAACACTGAAACATTTACTCAGTTTAGGCATCACAGTCTTTGTCAGACATCTCGTTTTACTTATACTACGTTTTGATTCCATCAGTTATCTTATTTCCTTCCATACCACAGTATGGACTGCCCAGTACATTTTAGAGGTGAGCTTACAATTTTATTATTAACTTGATTGATATTTTATTTCTCCATATTTTTATCCATGTGCTGCATGAAAAAATGATTTTGACCCAAATTACTTAAATTACATTGTATATCCAAAAATTATCACTACTGGGTTCAAGACTGCATGATGTATTTGGTTGTCGTTTTCATATATTGTTCCATCTCTTCCTGGAATTAATGAATGTGAATTTCCTAAATGAATATGGATAGAATGGATTTCAGGCGTTTTTGTTCTATTCGATGTCTATGTAAACAACTATAGTTAGTTACTTCGTGTTAAATGATGTTCACAGTCATACAGTCACCTGTAACTGTGGAATAGTTTACAAAGACAATTGTATATTGTATTGTTATTTTGCTATGATATAAAATGGAAGTGAATGGTTGTGTGATGTGAAAGATGAAATAAATAGATTAGGTGTAGGGTACACATGGCAATATGAGGATATTTTCGCGCCTGAAAATGTTATCAATGTTATTCGAAGTAGACTATATGATGTATTTAAAGATGCTATACCTCTGACAATTTGTATATAGCAAAAACATAAAGAAAAATAAATTTGTCTTCAAAATTATTTGACATAATCAATACGCTGCTCCAATTAAATGGAAATTTCAAAACTTAGATAATCATCGCAAAAAAACACTGAAACGGCGAGGTATCATAACATAAAAAGAAATTAGAGATGTGTTCACGTTGTAATAGCGGTGACATTGAAGACAAATTCCATTTTAAACGCATAATTTAATCTGATAAATTTCTAGAAATAAGAAAACGATGTATTAGGACATATTATTATATACATATAAGACCTAGCTATTTGAATTTTTAGAATTGATGAAATAAGAAAACAAAAAAAGAACTTTCAGATTTATCAAAATTTCTTATTTGACCTTTGTTTCACACCTTAAACTGGTAAATCAAATGGCGTTAAGTAATGAAGAAAAGGAAAAGGTAACTATACCGCAGTAGTAGATGGTAGAGCAGTAGACGTTGTCTAAACTACACCTTAAGTCATAACAGTCATGTTATTTAGTATTAAAAATAATAACATCCAGTCAAAAATGTGATATCTTTATAAAAAAATAAAGATTCTATTTTATTTATAATCATATGAAAAATATAGGAAAATTACAAATACAAGTAGTTAAAACATTTGATTATACAATTATGAGTCATTTAGGTAGTATCCCCGTTTGAACTAGCGATATTTGAACGTCTATATAGCACTTCTTTGGTGCAGTTTAACAGAATCAAATTGATCAAAAGAGTATATATATGTACCTCATTGCTAAACTTGAGTATAATTGTTGAATCGTAATTCGACATATCTGTATGATAAAATTTACAACTAGCACTGCCATAAGCATGCCGAAAAAGGAATCAGTGTGCAAGTTTTAAGTCATATCCGGTCAAACAAATGCTAGTAGTATATGTACCTGCAATGAGCACTATTTAACATTAGGTCATGAAATTTGGCGATAGAATTTCATGTACATTGTTTGTTCCCAACTTGTTGGACTTTTTTTTTCGTGAAATGTACATATGTTCTCATATTTTGCCTACCTTTACTAGTAACAGAAATACGATAGTTGGCAACAGTATTGTCTATCTTTTATGTTTTGATCAATGTAGTTCTGTTCGAGTGCACCTAATTAAGGAGTGATATATTAAGGCAACATGCGTACATAGTACTTATCACCAGTTTAAGCGTGGAATAATATCTTTATTATTATGCAGGGTGTTGTTTGTTTAATTATCAATAAACTAAGTAAAATCAGTAACTGAAATAATAATAAAATTCAAAGTATCTTATAGTAAACGTAAGCTTCAAAATTAGATCACAAATTAGATAATGTATATTGATCAATTGTACCATGTGTACGTTACAACAATATAAAATGACATTTAGAAATACATATTTTAGCCTTCACTTTCCTACATACAAAACTATGATGTTTTTCTTGTCATTTGAGGATTTCAATGCAAATTATTCAATTTGCAGGAATAAATTGGAATAATAAAAATAATAATAAATGAAACAAACATGACACAATATTGATCGTTTTAGAGGGAAGACAAATAGCTATATATAGCATTTTGACCTATATAATTCATCTAAACAAATTTCAATATTTCAATATTCAAGATTCATTGAATCAAGGGATATTGAAAAAGCTGGCAACTACATATTGGATATAGATAGGAAGTCGATATATTTCATCATACAATGTATCTCTCATGTATATTACAAAATTCATATTTCAACGTAGCCCAAGAATACAACAAAGACATGTGCTCTTTCATTTCAAAAGAATCAAAATTCCAATGCAACTAAGTGGCCTTGGCTGTATATCAATCGCAACATCTCGGGGAAATTTCCGGCAATCTTCGGAAATGTAATTTCTCCGAGAAGTTGCGATTAGGCTGTACATGTTATATGTATGTACAAAAACTGAACTAATTATTTACACTTGTTTATATTGAAATATTTCACTCATCTGTACCCTTCACGGAAACCTAGCAGAAGACATTCTCAAAAACATAACCAACGGGAGATAACTCGTTTTGCTTGTGTCATCTCATTTTCACTCTTAAGAGACAGTCTATGACCATTTCATTTTCTTCGTAGCAACCACGTCTCTCTATAACAATTCCATATCTTCATAGCAACCACTCATTGTACCCCTCAACCGCTCAAGCTATAACAATTTTAGCTCTCATCTTATTAACTACTTCCGTCAGTGACTTCCGTCAGTTCTCACAATTTCAATTTTCCATCACATCCACTCCTGTATTGTTCCTTATTAAGATTGTAATGAAAAGTTTTGTTGAATTCTATTATTGATTTATGATGATACATCATAAACTGTTCTATTTGTGTAACCACCCAACTTCAAATTAAATTTTATATCTATACAATGTACAGATTTTTTTTATAAAATGAGCATGCAATCAACATATTATACATCACATAATTACATGAAGAAATTGCATAAACAATTACATTTGTGTATGAACATTTATTTTTTAGACTTATTTTACTACTGTAAATGTACTTATTTTACTACGGTCACATTTTAGCACAAATACAAAAACCTGTAAATTAGGGCTCATAAATTAGCGCAATTCAATTGTTCAATGCCAGAAATACCCTTTTAAAAACGTTTGAGTTGTACATGAATTAGCGTTTCAAAGATAATGCGAAAAGCGCTCAATTAAAACTAAATAAAACATCTTTAGTACCTTTACAGTATTAGTAATTTGAAAACAAACGACAGATACGCATATGTAGGTTGTAGAAACAAACAATGCCGCATGATAGACCAATATATACAAAATGGGTTGTGATAGACCTTGTGGTTAAGTCTTGGTATCATCCTCTGGGTTAGTAAAGGCCTGGTTGACTACACTTTCCTGTATGGACGGTATGGAAACCTTGTGCTCACTGGAGACTGATGTTGTCTTTTTCTTGTTCCCTCCTAGTACGCTTTGGAAACTAGACATGGACGATCCTTTCTTCTTCTTATTGCCACCAGCGCTAATGTTGACGATAGCTGTAAATAACATGGTAAAGTCAATGTGACAAATTCATTTCGCTGTTGACACCACATATCTTATTGAAAATGCAACTCATTTAGCAAAATATACACATACGTCAATGAAGCAAATTTATATATATAATTGGACAGCATTGTGTTCAAACTCTAGAAACCACAACGACCCTCCATGACCCATACATCAATTAAATTAGGTCCCCTATCCCACCACACAAAAAAACTTTCTAAATACATAGTTATATTTATCAATTATTGATCTCTGTTGAGGTTCATTTGGTGTTTTACCACCCTAATAGAAAATAATCACAGCGGGTGCAGCCCGAAGTCATTTTTCTTTATTTTACTAGAGTGGTATAAACAGAATCATAGGTTCTTACTTCATGTATATTAGATATATAGTTCCTTTGGCAAAGGCTTATGTTAATGATAATTAATAAGAAGAGCGATAGTTATAGAACGCCACCCTGAAGAACTCAACGTTTGGGCAATTAATTTTGTTAGTTAAGTTAACTAGCGCAATATCAATACGGTTGTGACGTCAATAAAAGTGTTTATAAAATGTATCAGCGAATGAGAATAGTGGAAAGTCTTATCATAACTATTATAACTTAACAATGATAAAATACTTACCAAGACGTTTGTCGATGTCCTCTTCGGACAAACCAGCACCAACGGCCAGCTTCTTCACGATCTCTAAACCGTTCTGTACGAAAATAGAAACAAATGATAGTATGGACTGTATATGTATGGTCGCGTGCACAAATGTTTGCTTACGAAAAACATATAAACACGTATATAAAGTAATATTCTTTTACGTGAAACTCGCATTCTATTTTGCCCACGACGGATCTGAGGAGTTTGAGCGGTTTTGAAATTGACAGTATTCAAACTCTGATAGAAATAAGACGACTAGTATGCATTGCTGCTGCCATGTACCACATTGCATTGGCGACCATATAAAAGGGCAAAGTAATAACAACTACATTGTATAGTCCTCGTTTATGGTGTATCACGCAAACTTTCTCAATCTTTGAAAGCGATTTCTTCTCCTTTATCACAAGTTTATAAATTCACCAACCTAGGATATAAACTATATCACTAAGAAAAATGTGGGGGACAAAATAAATTTTAAATAATACAACAAAAAAACATAGCGGAACTTAAAACATGTAAGCATCTCTACACAGCATTATATGTACATCAAATAGTTATATAATTGGTTTTATGAAAAATCGGGTTTTGGTTAAAATTGTCATTCGATTTGGAGTCAAGTTTGTATGTCGTCCATCAAAACCTTGACGAAAAATGAGGAGTTAAGTGCAGATTTGAACTTTACCGTCAAAGATTTGTTTTCGGCCTTGGCCTTTTTCAGGTCATTGGACACAGCCTTCTTTTGTTTGTACAGCAACTTCATTCGGAAATGTTCGTGGTCGATGACCGCCACAACCAGGCCTAAAATAGATTTACAAAGGTCATAGGTATTAAGTAATGTTGCCCATTCAACCACTTTATGACTATTATAAGGGTGAAACACCATTACGTGTAATGAAATATATAAATTCACAGAAACACAAGTGACGAAGGGAAACAATTGTAACAGGTACGCCAAACTTTCGGACGGCTTATATCCATACCCACGTCGATATCCACAAAAAGGATATTTCAATGTCGAAGTTACGGTCGGTGCGATATCCTGAGAAGATCACAGTGAGAAATTGTTAACTATAGGATTAGTTATGATAAACATGTATTATGCACATTAAACTAATACATAATTTGATCGGACACTCTATTGAGTTCCTTAAATTTCGATTTAGCTTCAAGACGAATTATTCTTCACAGCGCTAACCTATCCTCGATAGTTCAGGGTTTGATATCACTGTCGATATATCCGCCCCTAGAATATGACAAGACTTTGTGTGAAACAACAGATGAACATGTAGTTTGGGCGGCTTCGAAGTGGGCGTCATTGACTCTGTAATGTGGTTGATCAGTGCGGGTTTTTTTCTCCTGAACTGCATTTATATTCATTATGGCATAGTCCAGGGGGTATACATGACGACAGTGTCACACACCCTTGAAATATTGAAAAAGAATTTTAACTTACTGTTGACAACTCGAATAACCCTCCATGGCACAAGGAAGGCCAGAATGACCACCATCTCACGGACATGCATGCCACTCATCCCTTTTAGGAAGACAATGTCCACTATAAACGAGGCGATGACCACGAATCCGTCAAACATCTGTAACAAGAGAGGGGGTATTAGTTTAACGTCTTATTAACAGCCAGTGTCATGTAAGTGTCAGGTTTGATGGCGAAGGAAAGCCGGAGTACCCGGATAAAAACCATCGACAGTACCTGGCAACTGTAACAAGATTGATCGATATGAAGTGTTAGGAGATGAAACCGTGAAATATACACTCAATAGGACGGGCAAAGAATTTTTCTAGCATTATGCTAAATACTTCTTTGCCTTACGAAGATGCAAATTTGGTTAGGTTAGAATAGAGATAGTGCAACTAAAACAAAGGTAAATGCGCTATTCTTATCTTGTGGTTATATAACTAAACTATGTTTACTACTTTGTTTTACTTCATCGTAAAAAATGAAGAACTAGAACACGATTACAATTAAAACACTATTTGTATTCTTACTTCTTATTGTTTATCGAGCTTGACGTTTAGATATTTACTCACCTCTAACTTCCTTTCCAATAATTCTTTACCTAGAAAGAAAACCTTCAGAAATGTCTGAAAGAAAATGAGTTGAAGAATTATTTGTGTGAAGAATTATATTAAATAGTAATTCTAAACAAACCGAAATATAATAATCCAATTGAATACCTATATTTAGAAAAGTTCTTCTCAGAGACGAAATATCTATATATGTTTATAAAATAAACACTGTAGTTAATGGGAAACGAGAAAATAAACACACAAACATCTATGTGTTCATCAATTTTGTTTACATCTTGCAGACGGCGTATAATATATTTGTTCAAAGTACTTCCAATTCGTGACAGAAAAATGAAAAACGCCAACCTCAACAACTAAAACTGCCAGTATGGCTATACTAGCTTTATGGAATCCGTGCGCGAGGTCTTCTTCTATCGTGTGCGCGTGGTCGTGGTCGTCGTGGTGA
Organism: Argopecten irradians; assembly: GCF_041381155.1. Lineage (NCBI taxonomy): Eukaryota > Metazoa > Mollusca > Bivalvia > Pectinida > Pectinidae > Argopecten > Argopecten irradians. The sequence continues at coordinate 26,668,836 of NC_091141.1, forward strand.
TCTGTACCGTTGCCATGGATTGTTAGCGCGTTGCTGGGAGTTCCGGTTCCTGATGCCCTCTTACGTCTTACCGACGTGGTGTTCTGGGATGTTGTAGTTGTGTCCATAAATGTAGTGTTGTACGATGTTGTAGTTGTTTCGGCAGAAATACCGTTTAATCCTGTAGTAGTCAGATTTCCGGGGTTATGGGTTGTTCCATGTTGATGGTGTGACCCTTGACCCCATTGGACGTCAGCATCTAATATGGCTCTATAAAGTTCTTTCACATCAGTGTTTTCCAAAGGAGCGAGATAGTCTGGGTATATCTGTTTCATGTTGATAATAAAATTCAGCTCATTTTTCTCCGCTTTCTCTAGCACACCTGTAACGAATCGCTTGAATGAATTAACAAGCTTTCTACATAATGATTTGTAATTGCCAACTGGACCATTACACTATTTGTGGCTAGTTGGGACTACCTCGCAAAGTTGAGAATGCAAGGTCGCGAAATCACCAGCTTTGAAATCTCGCGACCCCATGACCTCGTGTAATAAGTCAATTATTTTCATATGCGTAACGACGTCAATGGCTTATTACTACAGAGTTGCAAAGCATTTATCAGAATATAAATACATGATATAAGGAAGAAAAATTATAACACATTTTTTAACCAAACTTTCTTTAATTCTTTTAATATTTTGTAGAGTCCGTCGCTGTATAAATTTTAAAATATGTTTATCCCTTAACATTATCTATTAATTCACGTATATAACTTTATTTCAAAAGTTTTTCGTAAATGGGCATTTTGATAAATAATGAAAATCACCAGCGATGCTATTGGTATCACAATAAGAACAAATAGTATTTTAATATTCTACATTATTCCATCTACCACTTTCCACAGTTTATGATTACAAAAACTGCCATTGCGCAGATAATAATGGCGAGATTGCTGTTAATGACATTCATGATGTGTTGTTAATAATAAATAAAATGTTGATACCTGAATTATTTTTTAACCTAAACGTGCGGTGCATTGAATTCAGAAACGCGATAAGGTTATTTTCAATTCCGTGACAACAGAAATAAATTCGTGGCTTTGACGTCATGTGGCTTAAATTTCAAAGTACAAAGTATGTGTGTTTTCAATCATTTTATTATAGAGGTTGGTCTATATAACCGTTGACACGTGATACCCGTAAAAATGTGTGATGGTGAGACAGTAGGTCTTATAACGTAACCCTTTACAGCTGGCTATATATAGGACCACGTGCTATTGTCTGGGTATACCGTCAGGTTTATTATTCTGAGGGCTGTTTGGGTACATTTATAATGTATACAAAAACCAACTCAGGACGCATATATATTATAGACTTGCTACAAATATGCATACAATTGTATATGTAAACGGCTGGGGAATGTATTTCAATTTTTTTTTTTGTTATAACGAAAAAATATTATTATTTAAAAACCAAACATGATTCAATTTTGAGAAAACCGAGACTTTTTTATAACCTACTAACACGCCTGCCCTGGCACGGGAGGTTGTTCACCTAATAATAAAGTGGACAAACTGCCTTACATCTGCAAGGGTACCAATCTATCCGTGGGTTCCATTTGTGGGTTCGTGCCAGTTGTACCGCCCAATGGAACGCGTTTGGATTTTTCTAATATGACGACACTCATATGAATGATACGCTTCGAATTCAAATTTTATGTCTATCTAACAACATTAGGGATATAAAAACAATACCTTAAGTTTCCAAAATGTATTTAAAAGCATGATAAATCAAATTTCAACGAGAATAAATCTATTACGATGACAAATGAAAAACAACGTGTCCGCCATCTTGGATCCAAGTCAGGTTCGGTTCGACTGACACAGTGCGTTCGTTTACAGACACATCAGATTTGCACCGGTACAACTGCCACCAACCCACTAAAGGAACGCACGGAACGTTAATCGGGTGTATTTTAAACGGAAAGTTCATCATTTTCTATCGGCCCGCCGATAAGGGTGTCATATTAATCATCTTTCACGGTCATCAGTGTAAAAACAAAAAGATCAAGTTCACGGAACCCAGACAATCATAATGAAGCTACGTATAGTCTTGTAAGAATGCCCTGTCTATATCTCACAGTCGTGTCCACTTATAATATGAACCAATAGTCGTATTCAATTATGTAGTATAAACGAGCTGATCTGACAAATCCAGGTGTTGTTCGAACGAAGTAAGTTCTCTGGGTTCCTGGAAATCATTTTTTCATTGATCGCCGCTAATGATTATTGATATGACACACTTACCGGAGAGGCTATACAAAATGGCGGACTATCACCTAAAATACAGCCGATGGGTGACTTAAATTATTGGTACCTTTGTTTCAGCGTGTCCATCACGGTATTCAACGTACCTGGTAAGTATCGAAAAAACCGTGACTTTCAAGAAGATATTTGTTTAATGTTTTATTTACATATTTATGGACATTATATGGCTTTGTTTAAATGCATGTCAATCGTGTGGCTGGTCGAGAAAATGTTAACTTGTAAAGCATGGATAGCGAAATATAACCCAAGTGGATTTAATATATAAGCCTAACTTCTGACTGCATAGGTAACTTACCTTTAAGGATGTAGATGTCGAGAATTAGCTCCCCTAGTACTAGAATACAGTCCAGGATATTGAGAAAAACAATACAGAGTAAAACTTGTTTACTGTGGAGGACTTGCTCTCCTTTCATCCGAACCCTATAAAAAGAAACAACAAAAAATGATTTAAAAAAAAAAACAAAAACAAAAAACTGAAAAATCAAAACAAATAACAAATGAATAAAACAAAGTTATACAACAAACGAGTGTAAAGTTCAATGGTTTCAGCGTATATTCCCATTTAATTATATCCTTCTCCATGCAAATGTCATCTGAATACACTGTACTATGGTGGAAATTGTCTGGGGTCAAACAGTCGCAATTTTAAAGGCAAAGATCAACTTGTTTTGTTATAAGTTGAAGTAAACATTCGGGCCTAAAGCAAAAATGCAAATGTATATTTCTTTTTATCGATTTATTCTGGCCATTTAAATTTATAATAAGTTATTGTTTACGTACTTCCCAATAGTTGATTTAGGTTTCCTGTTCTCCCTGCTGATGGCATGATCTAACTTTTCTTCAGTCTGGGCCAAAATGTTAGAATACGTTCTGGCAAAGGCTAGCCCGCCCTCAGCTAAGGCCTGAAAATATTCAAACCATTTCTTGTTCACGATGAGTTCTTCAGGGCGCCGTCCTTCGGTCATTATTCTTCTTATCAATAACATTCATATCCGATAATCCTCTAGATATTTGTTAAATAAACTACATATATATCATAAACATTAAGATCCTTTATTTCGGTCAATAATTGATAAATAGTAAAAAAAAAATCGGTTCACATGTAGTAATAATAGTGTTATTCGAAGTGTATATGGATAAAGTGATTATATATTTTATCGATAAAGTTGAAAGTAAGGAAGTACAGGGTGTCCCATAAATTATGTTACTCTTTCAAAGTTCAATATTTTCTTTCATACAGCATGTAAAGCACCAGGATTTCATATCCAAAAAGCCTGCAATCATACATTTCATATTTTGATTAACAAGCAGCTGAACAAACAAATCTAGGTAATCTTAGCAACGATTTTCACAAAAAGACATATTTTTGAAAAATGAGGTCAAAAAGACGTTATCCTTGATATTTGAATTACCTTTGAACAGTAGCATTAAAGATTTGTTCTCATTTTATAATGCCTAATTAATGCATTGGACAATATTTTCTGGTGTTGGTGATTATTTTCTGTGCTTCTGGCAATACTCACACAGAAAAGATTTGAGTTGTTAAGAACTGTGGCATTACATGACCAATAAGACTGTTTTACAAAGTATTAAACAATTTACAATGCCTGTTTAGTACATCACATGATAATTACTAGAAATGCGATTGGATAACAGCCATGGTCTATTTTGCGACAGTTCCCTGTCCTTCTTGACTACGGGAGACTATACCTGACTACAGGAACTATACCAAAGTATAGTCCCCCGGGAATGAGCACGCGACCAAATACATGACGTCATAATGAATGTCATGTGACGTACTAAATCTATTATGGCCCTTTCCCTCGGGAACAGTTCTCCTATAGTGTTGTCTGGCGAGGTATAAGTCCCCGAGTCTTCGACTCGGGGACTATACCTCGCCAGACAACACTATAGGAGAACAGTTCCCTCTTAAAAGGGCCATAATAGAATAGTAATGTCCTCTTGACGTGCCAATATCTTAAAAGTGATGACGTCATTATGACGTCAGTGGTTTTCAGCAGAATCTCAAATTATTATTTTATATCATGCATACAATAAAACGTTTAATTGCATGTTTTCATATACCAAAATGTCTTTTTTGTTGCTCATCTATGTCATAAGTAATAACATTTTGAAAGTGTAACCTGATTTATGGGACACCCTGTAAATTGTATAATGTTATCCTATTTGTACATGTTTATTACTAATGTAAGAAGAAAACGCGTGATAACGAAAAGTTAGAATAAACGATATCCGGGGCATACTGTATAATGAAAAAAAATGAGTATAGAATAGTGTTACATGGTATATTAGGGTTATTAAAGATTAAATGTTTGCGGGGAATGTTTATATTGATGACTATTTATTATTGATTTTTGAACTGATATTTGGTATGTATACATAACACAATTGGGTTTATACACAAGTTTGGTATATTGACCAATCCCTTTATGTGTATTTTTAAGCTCACCTTCAATCCCCTCTCTGGTCGCTTTCTTTTCCAAAACATGATTGATTTGCTCTTCTGCTTGGATGCTTTAACACCAAAACAAAATAAGACATTCATTAGAATTGAACTTGTTCAAATGCTACTTAAAATCAACAGTTTTACGCAATTTCCAATATTTCTCTGTCGTGAACTCAAAACCGTAATGGCATTTGTATAAAAACAAATGTATAATATTATATAAGAAAAGCACTTCATACTTTCAAAACTAAACCAAACAGACACATACTTCGTGTTCAAAAACGAGACCAAACAGTCACTCAATTCTTAAATAGTTCTGAAATCACAGCAGTCAAACATCACATTCTGAAATAGACGCAACAGTCACACTTCGTAGTTCTGGAAAAGAGACAATCTTCACACTTTTTATTTCCAAAATTAGATACAACCATCACACTTCACAATTCTGAATTATGAACAAAGCGTCACACTTCCAATTCTAAATTAGACGCAACCGTCACACATCGCAATTCCGAAATTAAGCACTTAGCAATTTTGGAATTAGAAACAGCCGTCACACTTTGAAGTGTGAACATACACAAGAGTTATACGCTCCATAGGCCTGCGGTCATAATCATTCGACAAATATTTTGGAAATTCGAAATCAGACTACACCCTTCTTCGATCGGAATTGAGGTCCAACTTTTACACGTGCGTATTTTTACGGTAAGTTATTACTGCCAAGTGTTTATTTTGTAGCAAGGCGTCAAAACAACTTAGTGTGGTCTAATTACCTGGTCCAAATGTATATGTATGACCAACTGTCATTCCCACAGATTTCGTATAAAATCTCGTATAATTAAGAAACCTTAGCACGCTTGCAAAAACAAAACTCCGGCTGGGGCACTCTTTTTCTTTGTGATGAGGTTTTGTGGAGGTTTTTAGCTTTGTTTTTATAGTGGGTATTTTCCTGCCGGACATATCTGATTAACATTGTAGATTACTTGGGGTAAAATCAGCACTTATGTATTCGTTACATTGTTTGGGCCAGATTGTCTGTTCTGTAGATGTTGTCAGTTACTTAACACGACATAACGAGCTAGGATTCCGTCATGTGATCAAATGTGTGCCCCCGGGGACGTAATGCTTTACTCATTCACAACGATTCACTTTCACCTATTACGAAGTTATTACCTATGTGAGAACAGAGGCAATGTCCAGACATAATTACGGCACTACTTGACCCGCTTTCAAAACAAGCCTGTTAAGAATATCGCGGAATTCCATTTAATTTCTTCATTGGATAATGCGATCAATTCATCACTGTAGAACTTGTCCGTCGTCTCACGTAGTCCGAATTATTGCGTTGCTTTATCGTCGTTGTCATTGTCGTTCTATCAGACTTTTAAACTTGCCTTCAGCGCATTAAAGGCCTTCGTCTGTATATAAAAAGACGATAGAATGTTAGGATACTTCAATACTAGTGACTTCTTCACTCATAGTCTTGTTTTACAGAAATTCAGGTTTCTGAAAACTCTCCGTTGCATTGCGGATATCAATTATATGAGAGGTACAAACAGGATCGTCTTAGTTGTTCAGTATGTAGGACGGGATCAAACTTTTATGGGTTGAGGGCCGGTTTTGTTGGTTGATATTTTTTTCTTGGGGGGGGGGGGGGGGGGGCCCCCCGCACTATCTTACAATTATGAAAACACGTCGTGTCAAGACTGATATAGTTAATGCTTTGAAATCTGAAAGCACCAAGCTGGTATTTGTACTTTTATCATGTCCCTGCACATGTATTCATTGAGTATTAATGTAACCGTTATATCAAACATGCTGAAAGCGGCAGAGTTCGCGAAGAGAGACTAATCGTAGCTCCTTCGGAACTTGGTAAAATTGTGAAATCACTGATTTGACCGTTAAATTTCAGTCTATGTAATGTAGAACATTTACATTTTTACCATAGCTTGCTTTGTAGATAGGTAACATAATAAGTCTCACTGAATTGTTCCTTTCATATAAAATAAATAGAAAATACGACTAATATATAAATAGTACTAAAATGGAGTAAATTTATATACCCTCAAGTCTAAACTCATTATTTAAAGCTATTTTTACGAACACTATAGGACAATAATACTCGTTTATTGCTCCAGGTACGGTTTTATATTTAGGCACACTACGGTATCTACTTAATGGAAAAACATCCATACTCGTAATTCTCAGTCGGGCCCATTTAGAAGGGGCTCCCATTAAAAATCAGCCAATAAGGTTTTATGTACTACCCTAGGCAAAGGCCACCTAGTTCACATGTACAATATGTCGGATTAGTGCCATTATTTGTCACGATTACTGTAAAGTTTGTATTTAACATTTTACTTCGCAACTGGAGGGTAATATTTACGAAATGAGATATATCAGATGGGCGAATTTTAGCAGTTTTAGCGCAAAATCAAAAGAATATACACGAAATTACTTTTTACGTAATTGTGAAACCGAAATGTAACATGGAACAACAAGAAATGACGGTATGGCGTCAAAAATCTAGTTTTCTTAAATGATTTTTTCCTTATATCTACAGTATCAGGTGGTCACATATTTGAAACATGTGAGTCATGCCAGTTCGTTTAGTATTTAATATTCCATATTTCGCGAAGTGTCACCAGTATCTTTCGACGCGTCCTTATGCATACACTAAATGTACTGACAGTTGATCGGTGTTTTTTTCTATGGGTTCTCCAGCTTTTCTTCTCCATCAAAACTTGGCGTGTCTTTAAATGACCCTAGTAGTTAGTAAAATGTTAAAGATGCTCCACCGCCGACAGAGCATAAACGATACTAATCATTTGAAAAATGATTGGGGTTTAATCATGTATATATATATATGTCTAATTAACACCAAAAAAAAAAAGATTATAAAATTATTTATTTTGCTTTTGGTGCGTAATCAGTACTTCCTTCCATATATGACAGAGTACAACGGAATTTTTTCGGGATGTAAGTAATTATTTTGAACATTTTTTATAAGAAACTCAAACTTGTCAAAGGTGGTAATGGTGTAAAGTAAATAACTTTTGTAACGTAAGAAAAATACTTATTCGTCTGCTTCTATTTTTGATAGAGAAAAATAATATTTGTCAGCAGCGCAGCATCTTTAAGCTTTACACAAGAAATCTAGAACAGAGGAGTAAATTGCGTAAATGATATCAAACTCAATGACCTGTGACCATGTTTGACTAATCAACAACACGCATCTCGCCGTTTGCCTTATTGAAGTTAAAATGGCGGACGATGTCAATATCTGAATATGGTGACATCTCCATCTGTTCAATAAACAGAATTATTCTAAAATAAAAAAAAAAACTGATAAGATATTAAGCGATCAGTTTATAAGCATGGTAAACTATAAAATCTATCAATTTGACAATAATTTTATAACGATATTGGTGATAAAATGTATTACATGCAGGTTCCAGATACCAAAGAAATACGTTCAGACTTACTAACTAATAATTAAATTTTGCTTGTTACGAACATTTTCATTGGATTAAAATGTTACTTTATCTGCCCATTAAGGAAAAAATAGCGTCGCCGTTTGTAACGTTGCTTCTGATTGGCTCAGATGATGGCGTAATGATTTCATAGACAAAAGAGTCCCAAAATGAATTTTGAATATTGAAGAGATTATCTTTAATAAATTGAATTATAATTCGCGGTTATTTAGAGTACACTCATTTTTTGTGTTATATCTCCATAAAATAAAAAATATATTCAAGTTAATCCTTAAAGATAGCAAAGTTACCGAAGTTTTCTTTGTCTTTTCATCAAGAAGTTAGTCTGTTTTACAAATCATTATTAGTAAATCTCTTAGATTGATTCTATAAGGAATAAATCAATTTGTAAATGGGACAGATAATTGGCTATTTAGGTATTGAATTTTTGGTTAATTCCGGATCGGTGTTGCCGTGACATAATTTACTATGACCCCGGAAGTTGAAAGTTTTTGAGCGGGCATGCGTAAACGTCCTTTCCTGTTACGGCTTTGGGAAAAGACTTCTTCTAACTCGAGAATTAATGATTTTTGATATTTGTAGTGGAATATGTTAATAATTTGGAGGAAGTAGTTTGAGAATGAATTGTTGTATTTGGACATTGCCATTTATGCCTTTTGGCGTGCATTGTCAATATAAAGCCCTGCCCTAGTACTGTCTATCGGTGTGTCTGTTAACTTTTACGGTCTCCATACATTTTACATAAATTAATGGTGTCTTCTTTCTTTGTCACCATCTTGAAAATTGAAATGTACAAAGAAGGTTGTTAATTACTAATGTAGATCTACAGAATAACATAATAAATACGTATATTGAACATGTTCACTACTTTGTAACACCTGTCTTGATATACAGATATTTTTATGTTACACCTGTATGTGTAATGGCTGACCTCATGTTGTACACACTGTGTATGAGAGTGAATAAAAGTAGTTAATTGGAAACTCTAAAGAAGCTAAATTCATTTGAACTACTAGCGACGGAGTTTGCCTGTATCCATTATAAGACGGATATGCGCACGTACATGACAGTGAGAATGTATGTAATCCACGTAAAATGTATGTATGGAATTAAATGACAAAATAGGAGAGTTGCATATTTTGAAAGATAAAATCCCACAAATACGACAATAAAGTGCATCGTCACTGCATATCAATGTTTTCAATCAGCCATAACGCCACGGGTAACTTCAGACGAAGTGGCATGTCAGGTCTATATGTCCCGGCAAATCCCCTCGTAAAAAATCTTACTGTATATTATACATCTTATGTGAAAATCTAGCATAACTTGAAGCCGGATTTATACCAGGTAAAAATTCGTGGTCAAAGGCAGTTGTTGGGAAGCACAAGATTGGCCAAAACACGGCTCGCGTATCATCAGAAAATGTACACAACAGACAGGGGAATCGTTTATCTTCTATAAAATATTAACCGTAAGTTACCGAAAACTTTTGGTTGAAATGTTATATTTTGAAAATCACATGACATTTAGAATATTATTTGTACAATCTTGAATGCGTAATTAAAGAAGTATCCATGAAACCAACTGGATGATAATTTAATGTTGTGTCATCATTGCTCCTTATCTGCGCTGTTTTTAATGGAAAGGGGAAAAACTGTAAGCATAAAGACACACTGAAATTACGTGTGAGCTCTTTTTCCCCAGTATGGGTACTTGGGATGGAGTAGACCCCGACCAACCATATGCTAATGCGCATGTAATATTAGTCAAGCGACGCTCTGTGCAAGGGGCACGTCATATAGTGCCAAAACAATATCTGATTTTTGTCACATCACACCGCTATGGAAATACCACAGAATAAAAAGGGCTACAGAGGTGATAAACTTATCCCTAATTACGGGTAGCAACCCCCCCCCCCCCCCTCCTCAGCTCCAGCTCCAACTTACACTGACGCAGTCCTAGTTTATCACATGTATCAACTTCCATCCTGTAGAATAGTACATCACGCGGACACAACATGTTCAACTCGATACCACATAAAACAAAATTAGACAAAAGAATACGCCATACCTATATGCTAATAGCGCCCAGTTGATAAAAAATGATTACATAGCTCATTCGCTGCATTTTGAGTAGATGTCTTCCAAATTAAAACAAACAATAAGAATATTTTAGAAATCCTAGATTTTGTCAAATGAAAATAAATCATTTTATCGTGATTTTAACATTGCTTTTTAAAAGATTTTCCCCGTCACTCTTTGATCCCGATTATTAGAAAAGTTTCAATTATTTCCGAAATTAACGTTGCAGTCCACCAAGGATTTCTCACTTATAAATCCTTGAGTGAACAAAGAATTCTAAATACTTACTTTGAAGTTTAGGAAATCCTTAAAACAAAATGGATATTTCTCCGTTTCCAAGATTTCTTTAAGAGCTTTTGAATTCAGAGATAAAAATCCTCTGTGAAAGTTTCCCCGGGAGGAGTTTCCTGTGTATCGCCGTGCACGCCGGGTGTAGTGTATCCGTCGGCCGAGCAGGCCCTCTGTATAAAAATCTTAAATTGAATGCGACGAAATTACCGGACCCTTATTTACGCTTCACTTCCTCGTTTATATCTACATACCTGTGACGGTGTTGATATGGATACTCTAGTTTGTTTACGGCAGGTTTTCAACCAGTATATGCGGACGATGAATGACCTTAATGACATTCATTATATAATCTTTGGTTCACTGAATTGACGGGTTCAAATGTCAGTCCGTCTGGGATACTTAACCAAAACAAATGAAAGCAAACATCTTTGTTCGCAATCAAAGCAGTTGTCTCAGCGTCATACCTGTATTTACGCAGCGATAAAACGGGATTTTAACACAAGCTTTTTATTTGTTCTTGGTAAGGTAAAACGGAGTTTCTATACTGTTAAAGAGGATTTTGCAAGTATATGTAGGTAATATAACATGACATGGAATTTATGTAACTAAAATGAAGAACTCTCTAACCCAGCGGTATATTGAGCTCTAGTTGTCATCACAGTTACGTATTCCCGGGACCCTCTCCAGGAAATAACTCTTCCCTGAGTTCTGAGGGTTTACAGCTATGTGTCCAATTTCACGAACACCCCTTAACTTTAAGGAATTCCTGATCTTAATGTTTTCCATGAAAAGCATTACAGATTTTAAGGAAAGCTCCTTCACTTCAGGTGTTGTCCTTAACTTCTGTAGTGCTTTCCTTAGGGAACTCCACCGCCAACGAAAGGTAATTTTTCTCGATCAAAAACAGCAGCAGATAAATAAGTATTTTCCTTCAGTTACAAAAGTTACTTACTTTACACCATTACCACCATTGAAAAATTTGAGCAGCTTGTTTTTATTCAAGATAAAAATATTAAGAATAATTAATTGCGTTCCGACATGACACTATATATATATGAAATTATAGTAAGTATGGCTTGTGTATGCACCAAAAGGAAAATACAATGTAAATTATTTTATATTATTTTGTGTTAATTAGACATATATAAGCACGATTATACATCAGTTATGCACAGATTACATACATATATATAATTCAATTTTGCTTATTACGAGCATTTTCATGGGCTTAAAAATTTACTTTATCAGCCCATAAAGGAAAAAATGGCGTCACCGTTTGTAACGTTGCTTCTGATTGGCTGAGATGACGGCGTAATGATTTCATAAACAATTTTAAAAGAGTCCCAAAATTAATTTTGAATATTGAAGAGATAATCTTTAGCAAATTGAATTATAATGATTAATTTGAATAGATTTTTTACGTTATGGAGATATAACACAAAAATCTGAGTGTACTTTCATCATAAACCGCTTCGCGGTTTATTTAGAGTACACTCAGATTTTTGTGTTTATCTCCATAACATAAAACAAATTATTCATGTTAATCCTTAAAGAGAGAAAAAAAATGTCTTTAGAGCCAAACGCCTGTACTCTAACGGCGGTGGAGCATCTTTAAAGTTAAAGAGTATTCATGAAACTGGGCCCACTGTTTGTAGAGCAAGAATGAGTATCCTGCTTCCACACATTTACTGTATAGCTCCATACATAATATATGGGTGTCAATGCACTACAACACATGAGAAACACATAAATTAAAAGCAATGCTTCTGCAAAGTTCCAATTTAAATAATCTATCTCGGGATCCCTGACTTGAATAAAAATGTAGCGGAAAAGCACAGATATAATATTATGACAGAAACATATATAAGAGATATTGGAAACTCCTCCATTGCCCTTGTACAAATAAACTATAGGACAGAGAGACCCTTGTATGTGACTAGGTTTTTATATCTACTCTTTTATGCGCACACAAAGAAGATATTGGTATTCTGATATGATATCGTTCAATAATTTTCCAAAGGTAAAAAACAATCTATGTATTGGTAATTTAAAAAATATGCATTTCCATCATCGACACTCCAGGAGTTATCACAAACACATGGATATAACGACAGTGATAATAACCCCTGGAATATCGAGAATGCGCATTTCCGACTTTTAATTTCTGATTGAAAATAGTAAAATGGCTAATTTGCATGATGGTATAGAATAACCACATGTATGTATGTTAAAACCTTTTACTATGAAAGTTGACGACATTGACGGATCATATAAATGTGTAGACTATATGAACATAATTGTACAAGTGTCCGTATACCTTTGTCCTTTGATAATTTAGTCAAATAGCACATCGAAGTTTCGATTTAATTAGGAAATATATCTGTTCTAATGAAAGTTGTAGTTGGTATTACTATGACCTGTCCGTAATATTGTCCACCACGTGATCAATGATTATCGTTCTCCACCATTACGCATTGTGGTGCTTTACGTGTTATAGTCCGAACCCGAGCCCACGCGTAACGTTTGTCTACAACTGCATGTACTACAATCGCTCTCACAGTAGTGTACCTTACCGTTTATCTTTTAGATGCACGATGATGTATGAAAAGTTGTTCTTTCTATGAAAGAAACAATTAGCAACTCTCATGTAGTTTTGCGAACCGACTCGATTATGGGTAAACCGTACACATCAGACCCACTTAATTGTATAGATATACGATTAGGAATCCCAAACGAGATAACCTGGCGCCTTATCCCGACTCCTGACAAAGGTTATCCAGACGCCTTATCCCTATTCCTGACACAGGTTATCCCGGCGCCTTGTTCAGCTTCCTGATACAGGTTATCCCGGCGCCTTATTCTGGCTCTTGATACAGGTTATCGTGGCGCCTTGTTCAGCTTCCTGTTACAGGTTATCCCGGCGCCTTATTCCGGCTCATGTTACAGGTTATCAAGGCGCCTTGTTCAGCTTCCCGATACAGATTATCCTGGCGCCTTATTCCGGCTCCTGATACAGGTTATCCATGCGCCTTGTTCAGCTTCCTGACACAGGTTATCCTGGCGCCTTGTTCAGCTTCCTGATACATGTTATCCCGGCGCCTTATTCCGGCTCATGTTACAGGTTATCAAGGCGCCTTGTTCAGCTTCCTGATACAGGTTATCCTCGCGCCTTATTCCGGCTCCTGATACAGGTTATCCTGGCGCCTTATCTCAGCTCCTGTACAGGTTATCCTGGCGCCCTATCCAGACTCCTCACACAGGTTATCCAGGCACCTTATCCCTATTTCTGACACAGGTTATTCCGGCGCCTTATCCAAGCTCCTGATACAGGCCGTTCCGGCGCCTTGTTCAGCTTCTTAATACAGGTTATCCTGGCGCCTTATCCCGGCTTCTGATACAGGTTATCCTGGCGCCTTATCCCGGCTCCTGATACAGGTTATCCTGGCGCCTTATCCCGGCTTCTGATACAGGTTATCCTGGCGCCTTATCACGGCCATAACGTTTTCTAGATTTATTCAAAATGACATCGGCTAGACGATAAAAAACATATGAAATCTTTTATGGTGTGTTTCCTCAAGCAGTATTTTCGTTTTGGAATAAACTGATGTTTAGATGCTCTGTGAGAACTTTACCATAAAGCGGGAATATAAAAGAGAATGACAATACATAATTGGGATTTTATAATTAGACCATGTGTCGGGTGTCATGTTAGATATTCTTACTATTAAATATTATCATCGCCATATATTTGTTTATCAAAACCTTTAACAACTATATCTGAAACCTGATCCGAAATAAATTAATTCTTCGCCTTAGACATAAAGACACTATCGAATACTTATCATTTGACATAAAACTTTATGGATTAACTTTGACGACAGTAACCGAAGCCAAGTCCTTGTAGTTTTAATTACTATGACAACATTTACATATATCGTTAATCTGTTTGTATTATACTACATGTATCTACAAAAACATTAAAAAAAATCACTGGCTAGCGGATATCACAGGGATCTTAGAATGAGTTACAGTTTATATCAGTATGAACCCTTCGGAGTGTCCATAGACAATTTTTGTTAGAGTTTTAGTGGTCTAGATTAAAAAAATCGACAAAACTCTAAAACTCATATTCTATATATTACTACTCTGGTGTATAGTGCTATGTAGAACATGATTTTACTAAAAAAAAAATATCTAATATAGACCCCTAAAACTATATGAACACTAGATCTTGTGTCCATATATAAACTGTAACTAATTCCTGTGGGGGATAACATCCCGAGGTAATTAATGAATTGCCGAGGGTGGGACACTTCGGATTTTTTTCCGAAAGTTGCGTGTGACTTTGATTTGATCTCTTGTGGTGGGCATTCCGTTTTTGGGATCGACCAGAAAGCAACACTACGGTCGAGTAGACTTTTTTGATTCTTCAAATTCCATTTGTATATAATCTTGGTCGTCTGTTTAAAGACCGATTTAAAGACTGGGAGACAACCAAATATGATTTAGACCAGTGACGTTTGTTTTTGCCGAAATGTAGACTATTGATGCATTTTCCCCGCATGTATCTAAGTTTCAAAGAAAGAGGGAGGGAAAGAAGCAGAGGAGGAGAGAGGAAGACGATCTATCTTGTATTTGACTAGTCTAGATCATTCAACGACGACTCTCACTGGATTCTCTTGCTACATTTTATATTCCTAATTAGATATAAAATACTGTAACCCTACTTCTTTTCGCGTGCAATTGGCTGTTTTCGCGATCTAAGTCATTTTGTGAAATCATATCTTCATTATTTGTCTCGATTGCTAATCTTCGCGAGACGTTAGGGAGAAGCAAGTAAGTTTGGAAGAAGAGAAAAGATAATATCCTAAATTTAGTAGCCTTTTGAAATAGGAGCAGCAGGTACAATTCCTACGTCCTATATATAGCTACATGCAGGGAACTTCAGCAGGACTATAAATTAACTACATGTAACTAAATGCTGCTTTTCTCTTCCAAAAATGATCTGAAAAAATTACAAAGACAACAATTGTTAATGACAAAGACAAGTCAGACTCAAAAATTACAGAATTGTGTTTATTTGGTACATGTATCCTCCATCATATCCATCCCTTTGAAAGTTCAGTGCGAACCTATCATCCTACACAAACGCGTGGATGTTCCTATTGATAAATCAACCAATCATCTTGATATTTTTATACAGACGACATTTTATTAAACCATTAGTAAAACAGATATATAGCTTTATATTTCATGTTTAAAAAAGTTCCGCCAAAATTGCAACCGACATCTAAATATTTCCGAGGTCAATCGAAATAAAATCGATTGTTTGATGCTGTGCCACTGAAGGAATCGACTTTTATTTGTAATATTTCAACACTCGAGACTTATTTTGTATGCTAGAATATAAATGGCTGGTCTTAATATATTATTATTTAAATATGACTTCTTTTATTTTCAGGTTTTGACATGGTCAAAAGTCCTGTATTTCATGTTGGACTAGTAGATAACTCAATGTCCTCGATATTCCAGGGTTTACTACCAGTGTCGTTATATCCACCAATGGACTATGTATAACGGCAGTGTTAGTAACCACTGTAGTATCGAGGATGATCCCTGATGATCATGTCCTATCTTACTCCATGTGAGACTTTAATCAAATCATCCTCGATAGTCAAGGGATTGCTATCACTATCGTTATATTTACCCATGCAATATGTCATAACAAAAGGAGAAAAAACAAACTGAATAATCACTTGCCTGCATGGCCTCGTTTGAAGATTACAGAGAGCGATGTCGATACTTTTGATGTACATCAAAACACCAAACTACCTCTTCATTTTGTTGTACGCAGAGCCTTCAGTTTTGCTACGATATATTCTAGGGGTGAACATAATATCAGTGATAGTAACGAGTATCGAGGAAGCGAGGACCATGACATGGCAGTAAAGACTCTATCATGGAGAAGAGGATTTTTCAATCGGGCCCATGAGGCCTGTAGATTCGTTGGATTCCTCTATGTTATATAGTATAACACCAGATTGATCTCCTGCCTTAATGTCTTCGTCTTTAGACGATGTCGAGGACTTCCGGCCGCCATTAACTTCCGGTTTTGTTTCACTTCCTGGGCGCTTCAGTGGAGACTTGGAACTGAGAAAAGCCAGCGATGTGTGTGGTTTGGACGAATTATGGTTGTTATTTTCAACATCTGGGAAATAAAAACATCATTTTATGGTTTCACTCTATCATTTTGTATTGAAATCTCGGCAAATTTTCTAACCAGGAGTCCAGGACTTAGATTGACAAATCATTTTATGTACATCAAAATACCCGATACTTGCTTTCAAGTTTGAATTAGTTGATACACTTACAATTTTTATGCGATACACTGCTCAAACATAAAATTGAATTCACCCAAACCGACTGGCACTTTATTCGTTTTTCAGACATTGCTGGACATTAAGAGACAAGGTTTAATACATTACCCAGACATTGTTGGAGTTTCCATTCCGGGATGCCTGCCTCCGAACACAACTTACGGACGTTCTCCATACCAACCTGTACAATTATTAAATGTTATGTTGAGAGTTTTTAATAATATGTTTATAGTAAAATAAAGCAAGACACACTGTGTTGATACGAGTGTCATTTAAAAGCAAGAAAATGTTTATGGGTCTCATAGAATAATATAAAGACACCCCAAATTAGGTATAACATATGTATGAATTATTTATCTGTAATATCTGGTGTTGGATAGTCTGATGACAAAACAAATCAAACCATGCGGGAGATTTTTTAACGTGAGTCATCGATAAGCGTCATGTCCGCCTCTGAAATTTGACATACAACAAAACTGATAAGCAGTTCAGGAGAAAACAATCTGGCCAATCACAGGCTTACAGAGACTTCCTTATAGATTTCATAGTCATGATCAGCGACACCAAACTTCGCAGCCATACGATCAACCACAGTGTACCGTTGTTCACTTCTTTTGTTGTACATCAAAGGACCAAAAACCAAACCATCTTTCCCTGAGCCTTTGATTTTGCTATGACACATTCAAGAGATATATATTGACAGTGATAGAAACCACTGGAATAACGAGGATGTGTAAAAGGAGAAAATATACAAATACAAGAATAAGGAACGTCCCCGAAAATACACATAACAAAAAAAGGATCACACCAAACCTCCACACAATAAAATAAGGATCACCCTAAACCTACATACAACAAAATAAGGATCACCCCAAATCTACACACAATAAAATAAGGATCACCCCAAATCTACACACAACAAAATAAGGATCACCCCAAATCTACACACAACAAAATAAGGATCACCCCAAATCTACACACAACAAAATAAGGATCACCCCAAATCTACACACAACAAAATAAGGATCACCCCAAATCTACACACAACAAAATAAGGATCACCCCAAATCTACACACAACAAAATAAGGATCACCCCAAATCTACACACAACAAAATAAGGATCACCCCAAATCTACACACAACAAAATAAGGATCACCCCAAATCTACACACAACAAAATAAGGATCACCCCAAATCTACACACAACAAAATAAGGATCACCCCAAATCTACACACAACAAAATAAGGATCACCCCAAATCTACACACAACAAAATAAGGATCACCCCAAACCTTCACACAACAAAATAAGGATCACCCCAAACCTTCACACAACAAAATAAGGATCACCCCAAACCTACACACAACAAAATAAGGATCACCCCAAATCTACACACAACAAAATAAGGATCACCCCAAATCTACACACACAACAAAATAAGGATCACCCCAAATCTACACACAACAAAATAAGGATCACCCCAAACCTACACACAACAAAATAAGGATCACCCCAAATCTACACACAACAAAATAAGGATCACCCCAAACCTACACACAACAAAATAAGGATCACCCCAAATCTACACACAACAAAATAAGGATCACCCCAAACCTACACACAATAAAATAAGGATCACCCCAAATCTACACACAACAAAATAAGGATCACCCCAAATCTACACACAACAAAATAAGGATCACCCCAAATCTACACACAACAAAATAAGGATCACCCCAAATCTACACACAACAAAATAAGGATCACCCCAAACCTTCACACAACAAAATAAGGATCACCCCAAACCTTCACACAACAAAATAAGGATCACCCCAAACCTACACACAACAAAATAAGGATCACCCCAAATCTACACACAACAAAATAAGGATCACCCCAAATCTACACACAACAAAATAAGGATCACCCCAAATCTACACACAACAAAATAAGGACCACCCCAAACCTACACACAACAAAATAAGGACCACCCCAAACCTACACACAACAAAATAAGGACCACCCCAAACCCACACACAACAAAATAAGGATCACCCCAAACCCACACACAACAAAATAACGACCACCCCAAACCTACACACTACAAAATAAGGATCACCCCAAATCTACACACAACAAAATAAGGATCACCCCAAACCTACACACAACAAAATAAGGACCACCCCAAACCTACACACTACAAAATAAGGATCACCCCAAATCTACACACAACAAAATAAGGATCACCCCAAATCTACACACAACAAAATAAGGATCACCCCAAATCTACACACAACAAAATAAGGATCACCCCAAATCTACACACAACAAAATAAGGACCATCCCAAACCCACACACAACAAAATAAGGACCACCCCAAACCCACACACAACAAAATAAGGATCACCCCAAATCTACACACAACAAAATAAGGATCACCACACCAAAATAAGGACCACCCAAACCACACAACAAAAAAGGATAAAATCTACACACAACAAAATAAGGATCACCCAAATCTACACACAACAAAATAAGGACCACCCAAACCCCACACAACAAAATAAGGACCACCCCAAACCCACACACAACAAAATAAGGATCACCCCAAATCTACACACAACAAAATAAGGACCACCCCAAACCCACACACAACAAAATAAGGACCACCCCAAACCCACACACAACAAAATAAGGACCACCCCAAACCTACACACTACAAAATAAGGACCACCCCAAACCTACACACTACAAAATAAGGATCACCCCAAACCTACACACAACAAAATAAGAATCGACTATGTATTACTAGTACAGGGACCGAAATAAGGATTATCCATAATTTTCAGATAAGGGTTATAAGGGGATTATCTACAAACCTACCCTTAACAAAAAGGATCATTCACGAATCTTAAGATGTCACAATAAGGATCGACCCCAAATCTACAAAGACGGAATAAGGATTATCCACGATTGGCTTGGTTTATTAGAGAAACGTCCTATTAACAGCCAGGATCATGTAAGGACGATCTCCCATAGGTGTAATGTGTACCGATATATTTTGGGAGGCTGTGGCATATTAGTGTTGTGTTTCCTTGTAATAGTAAAACGCTTACTCTTTTATAGTACTACCTCACCGAAGCAAGCTGCCGAAGACACCAAGAAACACACCCCACCCGGTCAAATTTGTAGACAACGGGGGTCATACCCGAATTGAAAGATATGGAAATAAGGTATAGTAGGGTCGAGAGAAACCAGTGAGGAGCGCATACTTATAGAGCTACACATGATGGATACATTATTCATTTGATGAAGTGGGTAGATACCACATTTCACACAAAAAGTTTATTTCGTTTTTATCGTCATTATATTGTCAATATATTACCAAACCTTTAAACTGACCATAGGTAAACTCGCATATTTTAAGACCGCGGTCCTTGATTGTCCACCCCAGGTCGAGATTTCAATCATGTGACACTACAATACCGTCACGAGATTGAATGTAGTGATACGTCAGCTGGTTTTAACGTTTAGATAAAAGGGACTGACCCTTCAGCTGGATAATTATCCAGTGACCGCCGGGCATATTGTAAGTGGCCTGATTTTGGCGTGGAAAGGGTATAAGATATACATATTTGTATACAATATACATATATTGGCTACCACTTCCATTGCGAGTTGGAAATTAAATTTCGCTCGTAAATAATTGTGTCAAATAAGAATAGTTAATCATACTATAATTCTAAATGAGAATTCGTCAATCCTTCGACAAGGGACTGTTCTAGACCTAAGCCTACATTCTAGTTGTTTTAGTTTTAATATTTTGTGTAAAGTTAGATTCTTTCTCAATCTCTAGTCTTTAAATAGTTCTAAATTGAACTATCAAAAAAATCCAATGTTAAACAAATTGTATAATTTAACTATAATAAATTATTGAATTACCGGCCTTACATCTGACTATTTTTCCTTTACATCGCGAGTCAAATATCTGTATCATACTATTTCACTTGAACAGAGACCTCCCAGCCGAAATCAACAAGTCGCGATATGCGTTGATATAAAATTTACTAACGACTACAAATTGACTATAAACAACACCTAGTAAACAAAATGCCTTACCCTGAGGGTCTTTAACTCTTGTTTGGTCGTCTTCAGTGAGGCGCTTATCTTTTTCTTTTGAGAGTATAGTAGTTTTAACCTGAAGTGACCGTGGTCCATTACCGCTACAATGAGGCCTTTAGGGATGAAACAGGGAAAAACAATCACAAAGTTGTTTTGTTTTCTTTTTGTGTTAATTAGATAGATTGATATCAATTCCGTCCCCTTACTTACTTTAATAACCACTTACTTTACTTTAAAATGGTTCAGGACCAGAAATTGCCCCGACTCCAATTTCTTGAAACAAAATAAACATCAGACGGTCTTCATTAAGACACGGATTTAAGTAAAAATAACTTGAGATAAATATACATGTATGGAGTTTACTTAAAGTCAATCGCTTTCAAGAAATCGAGACAGGTTCCCAATGTCATAGAACAGTCTTTAGTGTAACTGTGACAGTCATGAGTGTAACTCTTACAGTCTTAAGTGTAACTTTGACAGTCCGAAGTGTAGCTAAGACAGTCGTAAATGTACTCTAACAGTCCTAAGTGTAACTGACAATCCTAAGTGTTGCTCTGACAGTCTTAAGTGTAACTCTGACAGTCTAAAGTGTAACTAGCTGATAGTTCTAAGCGTAACTAACAATCCTAAGTGTAACTAACAGTCCTAAGTGTAACTGACAGTCTTAAGTGTAATACTGACAGTCTTAAGTGTAACTGAGTCTTAAATGTAACTGACAGTCTTAAGTGTAACTGACAGTCATAAGTGTAACTGACAGTCTTAAGTGTAACCGACAGTCCTAAGTGTAACTCAGACAGTCCTAAGTGTAACTAACAGTCATAAGTGTAACTTTGACAGTCCTTAGTGATATGAACAATACACCTTTATTACCACTTACTATTGACCACCCTTATAACACGCCACGGCACCAAAAACGCCAGTATGAAGACGTATCTCTGGATAGGGAACATGTAACTCTGGCAGTCCTAAGTGTAACTAACAGTCCTAAGTGTAACTGACAGTCCTAAGTGTAACTGATAGTCCTAAGTGTAACACTGACAGTCCTTAGTGTAACTAATAGTCTTAAGTGTAACTGACAGTCCTAAGTGTAACTTTGACAATCCTAAGTGTAACTGAGTCCTAAGTGTAACACTGACAGTCCTAAGTGTAACTGAGTCCTAAGTGTAACTGACAGTCTTAAGTGTAACTGACAGTCCTAAGTGTAACGCTGACAGTCTTAAGTGTAACTGACAGTCCTCAGTGTAACTCTGACAATCCTAAGTGTAACTGACAGTCCTAAGTGTAACTGACAGTCCTAAGTGTAACTGACAGTCCTAAGTGTAACTGACAGTCTTAAGTGTAACTGACAGTCCTAAGTGTAACTCTGACAGTCCTAAGTGTAACTGACAGTCCTAAGTGTAACTCTGACAGTCCTAAGTGTAACTGACAGTCCTAAGTGTAACTTTGACAGTCCTAAGTGTAACTCTGACAGTCCTAAATGTAACTGACAGTCCTAAGTGTAACTGACAGCCTTAAGTGTAACTGACAGTCCTAAGTGTAACTCATTCAGTCCTAAGTGTAACTGACAGTCCTTAGTGTAACTCTGACAGTCCTAAGTGTAACTCTGACAGTCCTAAGTGTAACTGACAGTCATAAGTGTAACTCTGACAGTCCTTAGTGATATGAACATTACACCTTTATTACCACTTACTATTGACCACCCTTATAACACGCCACGGCACCAAAAACGCCAGTATGAAGACGTATTTCTGGATAGGGAACATGGTGAGGCCCTTGATGAAAACCAGGTCCAGAGTGAAGGACACCACTACAATTATACTGTCAAAAACCTAGACAACAAAACAAAATTATATATTATCAGTGTCGCTGGAACCTAATGATAATGTATTGGAAACTATCAATATGTCTCTACTTTAATATTTTCCCGCCTTCACAAAAAGTTATGAAACTCCCGCTGTCATGATAGAGTTATAACATTCTCCCACCTTCACGACAGAGTAATAAAACTCTCCCGCCTTCACAATAAAGTTATAAAATTCTCCCGCCTTCATGATAAAGTTATAAAATTCTCCCGTTATAACGATAAAGTTATGGTAGTATCCCGCCTTCATCATCACTTGTTATTTTGCGATCAATTAAGTTTAAGAAAAACTACCTCCACTTTCCTATGGAATATTCCCCTTCCTTCACAAAATACTTTAATTCCAGTCTGAAAGAAAGAAAACAACACTTTTTATTGTTAACCCTTTTCTTCCGTTTAAAACTTGTCTTTCTGTTGTGTGTGCATTTGCGATATTAGTGGAACAAAATCGAAGCTATTTGTAATTGATAGTTTTGATATGATGAATGATTTTGGCAACATCGATAAAGATTTTCGATTTTAAATACCAGTGTCATCCTGATTAGCATATTTCATTACAAAATACAGAAAGTATATTTAAATAAAGTATATATAAATAAAAGCGATATTTCTTTCCATAAACTTGTTAAGAGAGGACACGATCTACCTCTATCACTAAAATGGCCAATATCGTTATGCTAGCTTTGTGGAGTCCATGAGCAACCTCTTCCTCTATGCTGTGGTGATGGGGGTCATTTTTAACGGCCGGAGCATGCGCATTCTGTAACTGCGCTTCATTTATTTTTTTAATTGTAACATTTAGCCCTTTCTGGTTTTCAAAAACATAACCATGTTGAGATGCCAAATTTCTCTTCCTATGGTGACGTAATGTGACGCTGGAATTGCTGCCGACCGATTGATTGCCCCAGGAAATATTGGCGTGAATTAACCGACTATAAAGACTGTCGATATCGTGCACGGGCGGAACATCTGGGTACTTTTCTTCAATGGCGTCCATGAAGTGTTGAGACTGTTTATCCGATTTATCAAGAAGGTCTGGAAATACAGGTAAACGTATATACTAAAATTCCTCATTTTTCATTAGATTAGTACCACACAATACCAAATCATTTGCTCATAAAAATATAATTTCGATTTCGAGAAAACATTACTTTGGCATATGTATTTTATTTCAGTGCATTAAAAGGAATGAAACAGACAACGGGCTTTTCCTTGTTTAAATCCTTTTTTTTTGTTTGACTTCTTGAGAAATCTTATTTATTCAAAACACATACAGCGTGTCTATATTAGCTCTCAACCACACCAGGCCTCTATCCCGATTCACTTTAACTCCATCCGCCAAAAAACCTTCCAACACCACACCGGTATACACGCCAACTCATATTGCCAAAACGCTCACCCTGCGCTGCCGTAGCTTCTTCCCCTTGCACCCACTCCATCCAACTCCATCCCACCCAACAAACCACCACTCCACCTCAAACCCATCTCACCCGCTCTTGTCCCTTTCCTATGCCATCCCATATCTTGTATTGTGTGTGCATATATATATATATATATATTACAGTCTCTTATAATTTTGTATAGAATGGCCTCTTCATTTAAAGAAACTTTGTTGTATTTATTATGTAATATTTTTTAATTGAGGGTGATATTTGCATCATCTGCCACTTCTGCTCAGGTTACCTCGTAATGGTACACTTGCTGGTCAAACAATCGTTCCTCTTCGCCCTACCCCGCAGCTCCAAATAGCCATACAACGGTAACGACCCTTATATGCTTTATCACCCTGATACTCACATTTATCTTCGCACTCAACCCCCCCTCCCCCGACCTGATACCCACACTTTCTCCAATCTGTCCTTACATCACTAAACCTCGCTCCATACTTCACCCGCTACACAGCATATAGAAAATTTTATGCAACGTGAAAAAAGCTTATTTCATTACAGTTTGATTTGTGTCCTTGGAAGATGTTCATGCGGCCACGCTTGATACTAACATTTGATACTAACGATAATGTTTATATTTAGAAAGAACACAAAAGTTTGTGACAGCTTGTACGGGGCTATACCGACCTTCTACCCCTCGAACCAGTCAAATAACTAGTTTCTATGCGTCTTATATTAGCATCTACAAAAAACAATCATAGTATCGGGTGACGTTACCATGGTTACCGACAAAGTATGACGCACATCTTTTGTTAAATAGTTTGATGTTGACATATATCTGGTAGTTTTTGCATAAATTATGACGTTGGTCCAGTATTTCTTTCAAATCAGATCTTGTGTATTTCTTTTGTTAGACATGCTAATTAGAACGAAAATAAAAGTTCTGAAACATCGAGAGGTCAGAAGTATTTGTGTTACCTAAGTTTTCCATTGGATGCATGTGTGTTTGTAAACACTAGCGATGTTGAAGATGAAACCGAGACGTCGAGTTATCAAGCCGTATCGCCTTCCCTGTGTATTTTAAACTGACTGATGCTTCACCGCCGACAGAACATAAAAGTGTATATAAGTGTCTAAATAACACCAAAGTACAATTGATATAATTTCTTTCGCTTTTTGTAAATGAGCAATTAATACTTAATTCCATATAGGGAATAGTGCAATGGATTTTGTTTTCGGGACGCAATTAGTTGTTTTTAATAGTTTTATCTTGAAGTAAAAAAAAGAAGCTCATTATTTTCAATGGTGGTAATGGTGTAAAGCAGATAACTTATGTAACTGAAGGAAAATACTTATTCGCCTGCTCCTGTTTTTGATACAGAAACACCATTCGTCAGTTGTGGGGCGTTTTCAAGAACAGAGAAAACCTATGAAAAACAGTTGATTTCTAAATTATGCCTTACATAAAAAGTATAAAATATTGTTGAATATTCATACAATGTATTTAACGAATAGATTTTTTTATTTTGTTGAGGTTATGAGGGTATAATGATAATGGAGCCCGTGTAAATTTTATGTAACCCGGCAAAATTTACACAGGCTCCATTATCATTATAACCTCATAACCACAACAAAATAAAAATCTATTCCTTATATTTACAGTTTTTCACGTAAATGAATATTATTTCTTCTCGTGACAGTTGAATAATTTTCATTAAAATACCCATATTTTTTTACTTTCCCGTCATCGTAAATGAATTCAATTGAACAGCTAATTGGAATCGAGTCATTCATTTCCAAAAGTGAGGTCATAACCCCACGTTGCTACGCCAATGACTATTCCCGTAACAATAGAATCGCCGCACGTGTTATATTATCATTATACACTGATAATGATAATACTAGAAAGCATGGTTATTGAGTCCGTGTCAGTGCAAACTTTAAATATACATGTATAAGAAGTGCTTAATTTATGTTATGTTTATAATATGAAGTATCATAATTTTAGAGCTCTGTGTCCTCCGCCATTTTGAAGCATCCATTCGGAAATGTGAACTGAATTGCGATGCGATTAAACTGTGTTACAAATTGTAATGTATATTTCGCTGTCTAATAAATCTTTTTGTCATCCAGTAATTGTCAGTCGAAAGGCGATACCTCAATGGGGGTTAGATATACGTTATCCCATAGTTCTTCTAACGAGACGTTGTTCAGTCAGAGACAGAGCCTGAACATTGTCCGACTGTATGACAAGGGCTGCAGTTGCGACTCAAACATATATTCATGCCTAAATAACATGTATACAATCTGATCTTATTACATGATGCATTTCAGAACCCGAAAAAATAATTGAAAGAACTAGTTTAGTAGTTTACAAAAGTGAACTTCACGATTTCCGTAAGTCAATTTGAACTTAAATTTTGCAATGATTTCAGTTATTTTGCGTTTACTAAAGGCGTTTTCATTTCAGAATTAAAACCTACCTTAGCGACCACCTCTGTATAGTGACCACCTGTTTAATAAGATAACTTTCTCATGATCCCAAATAATCAATTTCAACAAAATTTGACATGTGTATTAAGACGTACATATTTTTCTTGGTCCCTGGGGCGGTCTGTATAGGCAGTTTTGACTTCTAACTGTACCCGATTTGGATACATTTTTCGTGGAGATATATATACATGATTTACGCGATTTCTAATCACTCTAGAAAAAAGTGGGATTTATTTACATGCGAATATAAACTGGTTTACATTTTATAACTTATATGGAAGATAACTAACAGAACAATTACCATATCTCCATCATTATCTGGTCATTAATTTATAGACCTTTATATAGATACATTATTTCACCTGTACTGATGCAAATAGCCAATACACAAGACAACCACTGACACTATTGACTTACTTGTATTCCCTCTCTTCATTTTTATATATTTACATATGCCACTGTACAGTCAATGGGAGGGAGTTGCGTTCAGATTAGCGTAATCGCAATGACTGTAAATAATATCGCTACAACAAACTCTATAGTATTACGTGTATATTCGCGAATTTATGCTCTTTCTATGATCACAGATACTCCTGTCAGAGTTGTCTTTCTTACATTAGCAAACAAAATGGTGATATTTAGATAACAACAACAATTTACATCTAATTAATACATTCTCAATTGTTCAATGTACGTTCACTCCTCTGAATTATAAATAAATTGTCCATAGAACACTAAGAGAGTTTGCTTTTTCCACAAAACAATTATATCGACAGTGTTAGTAACCTCTGGACTCTCGAGGATGATTTTCCCCACTCATCACACATTTCAAGTATTCAAATCACAGTGTACACCAGGTTCATCACCTCGTCGTCTTGTTCCTTCGTTCACTCCCAACCCATTCCTCTCTCCGTCCCGCTCAAATTCTCCCTCAGCCTTACCCCAACCTCTCCTAACCCCGTCCCATTCCTCTTTCAGCCCCACAACATCTCTCTACTTTCTCATTCATACCCCATCTCTTTCTAATTCCCGCCTTAGCTCTCTCTCAGCTCATTACTACCTACGTCTCAACCTCGCCCACTTTTTTACCCAATACCACCCGATGTCGCTCAGTCACTCTCCCTTTTAATTCCACCCCACCTGTAACACAGACCATTCGACCTCTCTGCCATCACCACACTTCGAATTCCCTCTCTCCATCCCCTATAAACCAGTCATTTCACAGCTAACTCTAGATCAGAAAACACCTTAGCAAATGATGCTAAAACGTTTCTTATCCCTTTAGCAAATGGAAATGTTTTAGCAGAACATATTTAGTGTCTGAAAAAGTCGGGTTTTTTCCTTAAAAAATATGAGTGATATCTACAATAGCGCAAAGGGCAAAATTTTGCAATGCTTTTTATTGCTAAAAGTAAAGTAAGGAAGTAATAAAAGAACATGATATTTTTATACTCCTCCCTATTTCCCAATGCCATTATCAGAAGGGAGAGAAGGCTTATACCCTAGATGGCGTTCCTTACCGACAATGAAGTGGACGTCGAGGATGAGTTCACCGAGGACGAGAATACAGTCGAGGACGTTTAGGCCAACGATGATCAACAAAATGTGTTTACTGTGCAAGAATTTCTGCCCCTTATGGCGAACCCTGATAAAAGGAAAAATATTTTAAGGTTTTGAAATCATAGTCTGGGGACAAACAGTGTAGACATTAAGACAGAAATGATTAGGAAAACGTTTGATGTTATATCACAAAGAATTTTGTGATAAATTTTAAAGTGCTTTGAACTTGCGTTAATAGTTGCTAAATTTTAACATCAATTATCAGTTAATACTATTGTGTGTAATTTGACATTCCTAAGGTTATATTCTTGATCATATTTACGTTTGTGACATTTGAGATAAAACCCCATATGTGTGATAACTGTGTATATCCTCTGGCAATTTACTTTGATACCTTTTCTGAAAGATTTTAAGTTCCATTCTATTACGTAACCGGATTAATGTCACGGCCATCCTAATTGCCTAAAGGACACTGACCACGACTGATTAATCTGCCAATGAGCGATATCTGTCAATCATAATTCTGTAATTTTATTGTATGTACATTATTTAAGCATGAAATATTTTATTTGTAAAGCAGTTAGGTCTCCGACTTTGTACGGAACACAACGGCTATATTCTGGACACTCCAGAATAGCCATCCGTCAAGTCAAAGTTATCATCATTAAATTCCAAAGTTCAACTTCAACATTTTCTTTCGTCATCTTTACATCGTGACAAAACGTGCGGAAGTTTCCGTATGTTAATTGGTGGAGATAATCCTGGTAGTACCCACTTCTACGCTGGGTACGCTTTCCCGAAACCTCAACTGCCAAGCAAGTATTTCCCGCGAGTGACTCAAAGAAGGACCAACTCTATTCGGAATCACACGGACTGGATTTTAACCAAGACTGTGTTCGCCATACTTTGGAGTTAACCAGGGTAACGTTTTGACTGTAACCATTCAGGATGGCATTATGCTATAGATGTGGAGGCCACTTCGCCCCAAACCATCCGATGTGTTGTCCAGGAAACGGATGTTACTGTTTCCGATGTGGAAACATTGGCCACTTTTCGAGAATGTGTTTTAATCGAACCGGACATTGTACTACAAATGTTGGTACAACAGGATATTATCCATGGACCAGTCAGCGACAACTGCCTATCCATCCTGTTCCTGTCCCGAAAAACTCTTCGGACAGTAAGTCCGTTATTCGCACTGCACCAAAGAAAAAGGCCAAGTCAACATCTAAACGGCGGCGAGATTCTGAACGTCTCAGGAAATTCCAGAAACCAAAAAGGTATTGTGTATTTTTCCATTCAGTGACATTGAAAATAGTGAACTTCAAAACGATTTCCAGAAAGACTCTGACTACAACAACCAGTTAATTTCATTACAGTCAAAACTTGTTCGTACCAAAATTTACCATCTCCAAAATATCAGAAAAGTGTGCAAAATTACAAAGATCAAACGAAATTCTAGAAGAGGAATGTGCTCGCGTCAAAAATGTGAATATAACCAATTATGTGTCTCAAATCAAAGAACTAGAAAAAGCATTGGACAACAGAAAGA